>NW_025336259.1:3428463-3616957 GCF_004798865.1 Varanus komodoensis | reverse complement strand
GGCAGAGGATGGGGTGGCTGGATGGAGTCACTGAAGCAGTTGGTGTGAGCTTAGGTGGACTCCAGGGGATGGTGGAGGGCAGGAAGGCCTGGAGGAATGTTGTCCATGGGGTCGCGATGGGTCGGACACGACTTTGCGGCTAACAACAAGAAGACTAACCTAGCCTGATTCAAGGTTCTGGTTTTAACCCGTAAAGCTTTGCACAGCTTTGGACCACAGTGACCTGATGGACTGTCTCGCCCTGCGGAAAACTCCCCGACACAAGGACCAACATCTGAGGCTTTCCAAGAGAGGCTGGCAGGAGGGACAGCAAGCGAGAGGGCCTTCTCTGTGGTGTCCCCCACCTCTGATTATGGAACAGTCTCCCCACTGAGGCCCCAGTGTGCTTTCTGTTCTATTTTATTCTTGGTGCTAGGCTAAGACCACCTTCTACTCCTGGGCATTTAAGGGTATTTGACAGCATGAGTTGGGGCATTTATATTACTTGCGTTCTAGCATGTCTGGTATATTTATTACCATTGTTTTTAGCAGTATAAATTGTACTATATTTTATATGTTGAAACTGCTACGTGGTGCTTTATTATTTGTCATTTACCATTTTAGGAATAGTTATGAACTATCCAGAGAGATCCAGCTGCTAGGCTGTATAGAAACAACCAATTTGTTATATTTTATTATATTGTATTTATAACCCTCCCCTCCCCCCGCACAAAACCACAGGCGACTTACACAACCCTTCTACCCCTCTGTTTCCCCCTTATAACAACAACCCTTCAAGGTAGGCCAGGCTGAGAGTCCTTGACTTGGCCAATGTCGGCCATGGTGCGTGAGGACTAGAACCTGGATCTCCAAAGGCCCAGTCCAGCACTCTAGCCACTACACCACACTGCCTCTCAGTATTATCCAAACAAATGGAATAGTGGACTGTCGGCTTTGGTTTTGATACAGACTCTAGTTAAGTCTGCTAGTGCATGCTTCAGCCTGAGATGTTAAGAGTGCAGCACTGGGCTGTGCCTCCTCCCCAGGCTTGAGCATCTCAAGCCATCGTTTCTGAGCTGCTAAACTCTGGTTTGGGACCCCTCCATATCTTGGCTTTCTGGAATGATTCCCATATGCCACTGCCTTTCTCTGCACTTGACAACCAGTTGATGGGTTGTGGGTGCACAGCAGCCTCCCCACAGGACCTGCTCAGCAGACGGAGCTGCTGTCCTCGCCCCACAGGAGGAGGCTCAGGCACAAACCCCCTTCCCCTGCGTGCCACAGAGAGGGGAGCAGAAAGGTGGACTGACCCAAATTCCCTTCTCCTCCCCAGTTATCACAACAGGAGGGTGCAATGCCGCGAAAGATGGTACAATCAGCATTTTTATTGTTTTTCGACTTCCTCTAAAAAAAGTTACTCTGCACATGCTCTGAGGTAGCAGACGCCTAAGGTTTAAATCATAGTTTAAATCACAAATCAGTAAGACTAGATTTAAATCATGGTTTTCTGCTTCATGCTTAGCTTCTTGTGCAGATCTGTTCCACTCCCTACCATCTTCTGCTCATTGATTTTTTGAAACTTGGCATGTAAGAGATAAGGAGCTGATTCTGTGTACATAGATTTGCAAAGGAACAGTGGGATTAAGGCCTGCTTCTCAATCCTGTATGTTTATTTTATAACATTTTTGCTGTGAAGAAGAGGCATGTGATCTCCGCAGACACAAATTCACAGTTTTGAGCCAAGCATCTGTGATAATATCTTCTAGATAGAAAAATTGCCCGGTAATCTTCAGAAACCTCCGAAAGAGCATGACATTGTGAATGGATTAATGGAATTCATTTACCAAAAACTTTAAACATTGCATGAATATACAGCCTCATGCTGCATAATTAAAAACTAATCCTTATTTCATGATGAATAACCTTTGGACTGTAATGTATCTTAAACAGAAAACTATCTTTAGATAGATTTTTCCTCAAAAAGCATTTCATTAAAAATATCAGATTTAAATAAAAAACCCAATTTTTGATTTAAAAACATCATTTTCTTTTATCTACCCTGATGCCAGGATTTCTGCAAGAAAACAATCCGTAAGCTTAAAACAACCTTTCCTGGCCTGGTACCCCCTAGATGTTTTGAACAGGCATTCCTGGCCATCAGCTATGCTGGCTGGGGCCAGGGAGCAGAAACACACACATCCAGGGCAGCTTTGGGTAGGGGGGGCTTTTAAACCTCGAGCTTTGCAGGGAGAGATTTGCAACAGGCAGGCCTTCCTGCAGAACTGCAGCCCAGCCTTGCATTGTGCTTGCCCTGTGGAACTGTCCTTCTCTAGGCATCTGTAGCCAGCCCTTCCTGACTTAACTTAAAAAGCAACTTTTAAAAGCAACGATAAAAAGATGTTATTTGACCCCTTTCTTAACTGCAGAGTGAGTGAGACTTGTCATGACTCCAGAGTGAGTGCTTTCCAGTATTAGGCTGCAAAACAAGTGAAATCTGTTTCCTACTTGCCTGACAAGTGGACTTTTGCAACGAAAGGTGTCCAAAGGACCTCTCTTGCTGATCTTTTATAATCAAGCAGTTTAATACCAAGATAGTAGTCCCTCCAGTAAGGTTTAGGTAGAAAACTCACAGGGACGAGTCCCCTTTTTAAAAGAAGCAAAATGTGCTTTTGTAGCATGATACCAGTCCTCATTGAAAGGAAACAAAGAATGCTTGGTAGGAAACACAGTTAGTGGAATTAGTTTCTCAGAATATTGCATTATCATCTTATACCTAGGATCTGTAGGTCAGTTCCTCAAAAGGCCTAAAGAACATGCTTCAGGCTGACTCCCCTTTTACTTTGAGATTCTTTTGAATACTGAAATGTACTGTTCCTTTATTAATCATTAGCCCATCCTCATTCTCATTATTTCCTGTAACGGTCCCTAAGCATAGTTTACTCTAAAAGTAATGCAAAAAAGCTGCAAAATCGTAATGCACTGTGGATCTCACACTGTTGTCAGTGGCAGCCACTGTTTGTGCTCACACACGTGGGTGCCACTCCCCCTGGCCCCTGGCCTGGCTTTGGGGGGAGCCAGTCACCCCAAGGATTTCGCTCTTGCCCGAAATGCTCTCACGACTCGCCCCGAAGCAGCGTCACCGTCCCCCCACTGGCAGATGTGGGGGGAATCCGCTCTGTATCTCAGGACTGATGCTTTCCCTCCTGCGAGAACACACCCGTACAGTCCCCAGTGCCGAGAACTGTTTGTTCAGGTTTCTCCTGTTTTGTTTTTGTTTTTAAGAGTGGGTGAGAGTAAGTAAGAGATTAAAGCCTTTAATCTCTCTGTTTGCTAATTAACTAACGGACAAGAAAAGCGCTGTTTGGTCTCCACGGTGGCTTGATGACATTCCTGTATTATTGATGAAGCTTTGGACTCTGTTTCGTATCCATCCTCCTCCCTCCTTA
The DNA here is from genome assembly GCF_004798865.1 of Varanus komodoensis. Lineage (NCBI taxonomy): Eukaryota > Metazoa > Chordata > Lepidosauria > Squamata > Varanidae > Varanus > Varanus komodoensis. Next base: position 3,613,532 of record NW_025336259.1, on the reverse strand, counting down.
CGCTTTTGTAGACATTTCCGTCCCCTGAGCCGCCTTTATGTGAAAAAGAAATTCCATAGGTCACTCATAAATACCTCCCACACCAAGACATCCTCCCTGGAGGATGTGCATTAGTGTGAGCCTCTCTGCATTCCGACTTTCAGGGTTTGATAAGGAGGGCCCCGTCTCATCCAGGTCTCTTGCTGGGAAGGGCCACAAGGATCCCTAAACCTGAATCCCACAAACCCATCCTGGCTGCCTGGAAAAAAGCACAAGGCTTTTGTGACCTCACCAAATGGACTTAATTGCCCGCCTTCCTTAAAGCTCTGTTTTGGTAAGGCTTTGGGCAGCTTAGAGTTTGGATGACAAAAGGGAGACTTTATGCGCTCTAACGGGTGAAAATGAACTAAAGCTTATCTGGGTTAGGGCTGCGCTTAATACAGTTAGTGAACTCATTCTCTCCCTCTCTCTCTTTTGCATGAGTTTGGTGTCTTGTGACTTTCTTTTTAATTGATCCCCGCTAGGTTTTCCTTCCACAGCTGTGTAAACTCCTCCAAGAGCCGGGAGCCCCTCCAAAGTAACTAGCGCCCAGGGGGAAGTGCCCCCATCGCAGATCATCATGTAAATTGCAAAACTGGCTCACTTGGAATTGCAGGGATAGGCGGCTTTGCTGGAGATACAATGGAAGGCATTCTTTTAAGGGAGACGACTTGTGGTCCTTCTGAACCAAGCCTGGTTGGGTATTGTGGGCTTTCGTTCAAAAACCATCTTCCATCCAGGAAGATGTCAGAAGAAGTAAGTAAAAGATGCTTCATGCATTCATTCATTCATTCATGTACGTGCGTTTTATTTTTATATTATTTGTTTGCTAGTTAAATTTATATTTGACTCATGGCCATTAAGATGCGAAATAAAACCACAGTAAGAAATGAAAAAGAAGCCCCAGAACAGAGCAATACATAAAAACATTTCACCATTGGAAGATCAAATAATAAAATAATAAAACTAACCAGAGAAGCCAGTTAGAATACCCTAAGTATGAAAACAAATGGATCCACTGAAGAGGTCAGAGGCCTGTTTAAATGCAAATGTCTTTGCCTGGTTGTTGAATGATAAGAATGGCTGGACATGCACCTGGTGGGCATGTCATGAGCGAAGCTGGCTGGAGCCGAGGGTCAGACTAGATGGCCCGGGAGGCCCCTTCTGACTCGCTCTGTTTCTGTGTTTCTGATGTGACCTACTGGTTATACGCGTTGGACCAGGACTCAGCCATGACACTCAGTGGGTGATGTTGGGACAGTCATGTACTCCCAGGCTAACCTACCTCACAGGGTTGTTGTGAAGATAAAATGGAGAAAAAATGGACCTTGTATGTCCCCTTGAGTTCCTTGCAAAAGGAAGAAGGGAGGGACCAAATGAACATTCCCAGGGAGGGAATTTCAGAATGGCAGCTCTCTTCCTCCGGCAGTTGTGCTCTCAGCAGCTTGCCAAGCCAGACCCTCTTGCTCACCCTCTTCCCCAGCCCAGTCATGGTACCAGTGGTAGTACTGGGGAGGAAACGTGACAACACGGGCCCCCAAAATAGGCCTCATAGGAAGCTCCCAACTCCCCATGGGATGGCTATTTAAAGGCACCTGCCATGTTTTACTTTAGATTAAAATTTTAAACACCTCGCATAAGATGACGGTGACATTAGAGTCTGCTGCATGATGGTAATGATAGAAACCAGTGCATGGCATGGAAGCAAAGCCCTGAATTGACAAATGCAGTCATGTGTTTTCTAGATGCAGTGACAGAGCTTGGAAAAAATAGGAAAGAATGGGAATTAAGAGAATAAGTCCTCCCTTTCCAAAAGCAGCCAGCTGGGTACCTCAAAGAACTCACAAGGACATGAATGTTATTTATTTATTTAAAGTTTTTATATGCCGTCCCAATACTAAAGTCTCTGGACGAATTACAAAAAATAAAATAAAAATAAAAACGTTATTCCCCCTGCAGCACCACTGGCGCCTTGATTGTGCAGGGTACATGGGTTGCCTTTGTCCTCAGGGGTTCCATTTGGCACTCTGGGTTGTCACATCGTGTGTAGAAACTTAGCGAAGCTTTTGTCAGTGTGGCACTTCATTAATTTTTTGACCCTGGCATGGTCCTCTGACAGGCCTCCCTCTTAGATGCTGATGTGCCCTTCGTTGCAAAGAACCCGGGCATTTTTTCTCTCCACCCCCCCCCCATTTACAAATGCTTCTAAATCCCTGACATGTTAGGAGAAAAATGGCTTGCCAAACCTGATGGAAAAGCAAAAGAACAAGCCAACCGGCCCGCCGAGAATTCGTGATTTTTCATTTTAAAGCCACTTTCATTGTGTAACAGTTACGACTGCAGGAATAATGTGGAATTTGCTTTGGCTGCCATGATGCTAAACACATTTCCATGGGAATAAGCATTGTTTTGCAGAAGAAAATGACTTTATATTTTACAACATCGTGCTTTTCATGCCCAGCTTACCCCAAACTAGTAAATGTTTGAATGGAAAGAGGCTTCAGTGACCAGCATCAGTCCTGGCAGGCCTGGGAACAGCCTCTCTCCAAGTGGTCATTTGAAGGGGCCCTGGGCTATGGGGATGTGGATTTTGACCCCATGGCCCAACCCTAATCAGAGAAAATAGCAATTGTGTCAGTTCTGGACTGCCAAGGATTCTGAAAAAAAGTTCAAAAGCTCTCCTATGCATTACTTTGTAAGAGTTATGTCCAAACTTTGGACTGGTCGATCTGCAGAATGACTTACATCAGATAGTAAAAACACTCACACATACGTTAATACGCACATATAACCTCGTGGCTCTGAGTCTTGGCCGGGGAATGAGTGTAGAGTATGCTTCTTTTCAGCTTTGCAGTCTGCCGGGTGCTTGGACCAGAACATACTGCCTGGCAGGAAGGGTGAGACAAGTCCCTTGCAGCTGGCTGGGGAAGGGTGCAAGCTGGCCTCCTTGTAGCCCTTGGTAGTGGTGGATGCAACCTCCCGGTAACCCTTCACCTGCCTGCTGTGAGGAGGAACCCAAGTCTGCTTCCCTTCAGCTCTGCCTTGAGTTTAACTCCTTTGTGGAGGCTTGCATTATTTTGCGTACGGAGCCCTTGAAACCTGACTACCGCTTTGTACTGACCTCGTCAAGACCAACTGTGGAGAATCTGAGTGGATTAGGCAAGCCATCTGGTCTGCATGGAGGAATACTGCCCAAAATTGTACCTCCCACTAAGACATTCCGCTTTGTACACGTCCAGTTTTCAACTAAAGCCATAGTGGTCCTGGTGGGAACCTTCTGTGCCTCCACAGCCCTGCCTCTGACTGGTTTGTCTGCCACTGCAGACAACGTCCAAGTCTTAATTCATCTGGTCCTTTCTCCTTTCCCCCTCTCTTGTTTATAGTACCATTCCAAGCCGTTTCATGCTACATGTTGAGCAGCCTAAGCCCAGACCATGTTAAGAAAGTTCAGCTTTCAGGTCGATGTTGGAGATAGGCACAGACTGAGAGGAGCTAGTTTTGCACCCTGCCTCTCTCTCTCAAAGCGTGGGTCGTTCCACTAAGCACGTCGATTCTCTTGGGGTCCGAAAACTAGAGCTTTTAAACCCTGCTGTGCAATCATGAACAGAGACGCCCAGGATAATCCACTGTACCCCATGCATGAATCCACTTTCCAAGATCTGCCTAGGAGGAAGATGTGACTGAAGACATTCTTGGAAGGGTGTCTTGTGGAGTTTGGTCACTGGGCTGCAGCTTTTAGCTCATATTACCTCTCAAATGAGAATAGCGATGCAGATCTGGGAATCTCCGAGCATGCCCTGGTGTCATCCATATAATCATCTGGATGAAACACCGTCTTGGCAGGGGATTAACCCTTTAAGTCAAAGCTCTTGGCATCCACAAGTCATAGGTCAAGCATGGAGATTGTTTCTGTTTGGAGAAAGGAAAATGCAGAAAAAGTGCTGGCCGGGGCAACACAATGATGCAGAGCTTGGAGCCAGAAAGGCTGGAATGGCGGAGATTGTTTGGCTTGGGGAAAAAGGTGAAACTAAGGGGGGACATGTTGGGTTACGGAATTAGTTATTCGATTTATATCCTGCTTTTTTTCTTACAGAGAACTCAGAGCAGCTTCCCTCATTCTCCTGCTGCTGCTCTCAGCCTTATCCCCATAAAATCTTCTTGCCCCAAGTCACCCAGTTTTCCGCATGGCGGAGTGGGGGCTCGAACCCAGATTGCCCAGTCCCAGTCCCACTCCCACATTCTTAACCACTAAGGAATTATGACTGGTGTGGAGCTGTTCTTCTCCTGTTCCCATAATACTAGAAACTAGTTTCGTTGCATGAAAAAGATGGAGGGTGGATGAAAAGAAGTTGAACTATGGAATTTGCTACCACAAGAGGTCTTGAAGGCCACCAATTTGGGGGGCTCTGAAAGGGGATTGGACCCATTCATGGAGAAGGAGGCTCTCGGAGGTCACGAGAACCACACCCATCCTCCCGTACTAGAGTTATCATGCCTCTGTACACCAGTTGCTGGGGAACATGGGTTGGAGGGTGCTGTTGCAATATGATCATGCTTCTGGGATGGTAATACTGGGCAGCTGTGGCCGGCTTGTTGGCCGTTGTGGGAACAGAAGGCCAGACCAGGTGGACCCAGGCTCTGATGCTGCAGGGCTCTTCATAGGTCCTTATGTGGGAGGAGGACCGTGTGGTTCTCTTCTACCCCGCCTTAGCCAGTCCAGAGCCCTCCAGAGGGCATGATGAAATTCTGGGCCAACACTTCTGTATCATATTCATATGCTCCTCCTCATCAAAACAGATTCTGTTTTAGGAGCGTTTCAGGTCGGCAAAGGTTGTTCAGCCACTGAGGTAATGAAAACATTTCTGATATCAGGGCTATCACCAGCTGTTGTTGTTTTAAAGGTTGAATCCTATGAGTCGCAATGCGCTACAGTTACTTACAAGTGCATCCAAAGCAAAAATTGGGATGCTCTCAGGCTGCAGTGCTTCCAGCCCGCTTCCTCAGGGGTAAGCACCATTGAACAGAATGGCACTTACGTCTGAGTAAGCGTGCTTAGGCCGCATTTTGATTTTTATTACGTAACAAGGCACTGCCCTGTCCAATACGAGTGCTGGCCTGAAACGTAACGTGATAACCGTAAACCGCACTGAAGCCTAGAGACTTGGCATGCATCCTAAGCAGACTCTGCGGGGGGGGGGGTACTCCACCCCCTTGCCAGAAGAACCCTTGGTTTTAATTAATCCAAACGTGCTTGGGTGCAGCTTGCAGTACGGTCTTCATTCCTGATGTGCAGGTGTCCTTAGTCCACCAGACCATTGTTCACGATTCGGTTCGGAGCTTGTGTGTGTGGAGAGGTCGCCACTCACTCCTGCTCAGGGACATGAGCAAGGAGACACCCACTCCCTGGAACAGTTACAGGGCTCACCAGAGCAGGAACTGTGTCTGGGCACGGCAGTGGCCGCGCTCTCATTCCAAGAAGACAGGCGCAAACAGGCCGGCTGAGCTTTGCTTCATTGCTCAGTGGTATCAAATGAAGGGCCGTTCCAACATGCGCAACGAATAATAGCTGCCTAGGAAGGCCTAGAAATACATGCAAGTAAATAAATAAATACTAAGAATTTATACCCTACTTTCTCCCTCTTGCAAGAAACCCAAGGCAGCTTACATAATTCTCCTCCACTCCGTTTTATCCTCACAATAATCCCTGGCTGAGAGCCGGCAACTAAAGTGGCCGTCGTGGCAGAGTGAGAACAAGAACCGTGATCTCCCCAGTCCCAGGTGCTGCCCCGCATCAGCTCCCCCTGCATGCATAAACATAGATATTCCTTCCTTGCTGGGCTCATTGAGTGAATATGTGGTCCTTTCCTTGTGGTCATCGTCTGGGTGACATGGTGGCATTCGTCCGAGTATTTTTAACATAAGGACTTGCTTCTTGGCGCAGATTATTCCACTGTTCTCTTTATGGCAATCATGAACAGGGTGCCCCACAGCCCTCCCAAGAGGCAAGTGAAGGTGAGACCCATCCGACATCTGGTCCTGGTTCAGAAGTAGATTGTCTTTGTTTGCCTCTGGACTTCCGTTCAGCTCTTCTAGGTAAGGTTGAGCGGCAAAATACCCTCAGGGTATTTGGGGCTACCATTCCCAGAATTCTTGACCTCTAACCACTCTGACTGGGGCTGATGGGAGTCCAGGTCCAAGGTATCTAGAGGGCATGAGGAAGGCAGAAATGTGTTGCACCTCGCTTCTGAAGTAGTAAGAGGGCTTTCATGGCACCTTCTTCCCCATGTGCCAGCAACTCCTGAGATCCGGGGCAAATGTTCCCTTGCATTTAACTCTTTAAGCTCTGCATTGTAACGAATTAGGTTTGGAGTAGTTCCATTCATACTTCTCTCCAGATGGACGCAGCCCCTGTTTCCAGTTTAATCTCTGTCTCTGCTTCTGCGTGATTTCTTGCTTCCCCTCAAACCACAGAATGCAAGCGGTGCAGTTTGGTGTTCGCACTTAAAAGAAAAAGTGCTGCCAATTTTATTTTGAATGAAAAGCAGCTGTGCAGGGCCCCGATCAGGCTCCAAGCTCCCAGCCCAAAGCGGGGGCTTAGGCAGGTTTCCTGCCTAGAATTGTTCCTCCACTCCATCCTAGCCCCTGAAAATGCAGCATTGTTTGTGCTCTGGCCCATGGCCAGTCCGCACACCCATCTGGCTGTTTCCTTCTCCAAATAAAAATGGTGATATGATGCACACTTTCTAATAAAAAACTAATGAAATAGACACTACTCTCAGTGTGTCCTGTGTATCTACAGATGGACTTCTCAGCCAGAGAATTAGGAACTGGCTGTTGTTATGGGCTATCAAGTCGTCCGACGTATGGCAACCCTATAAATGAAAGCCCACCAAGATGTTCTTCCTATGACAGTCCTGCTCAGCCCTTGTAAATTCCTATATACAGTCGATCCTTCTCATGTTTGGTCTTCCTTTTCTCCTTCTGCCTCTGTCTTTCCCTAGCAGGACTGTCCTCTCCAAAGAGCCCTGCCTGCTTATGATGTATGGCAGCCTCAACTTCGTGATTTTTGCTTCTAGGGAAAACTCTGGTTGGATTAGCTCTGGGACCTGCTAGCAGAGCTCTCTCCAGCACCATCTTTCACATGCTTCCGTTTTCTTCCCATTGGTTTTCTCTCCCGTCCCGATTTCACACTCATACATAATGCTTGGGAATAGTGTGGATGATCTGAACTGTATATAGAGCTTTTAATTCTCAGCAGCCCTTGTGTCATTAAAGGGTTGGTAGGGGAATCCTGGTCTTTGGAAAAATAAATTTTATATAGACTTTTGGCCGCGGTTTTTGTCGGCTTAAAAACCTGACTTACAGCAGGCTTATCTTTCAGTATCTGAAGAGAGGGTTGTAGGGAAAGGTATACCTTAAGTCTTGTTCCGTATCTTGACTGAGCTTACAACCCTTAAGCCAGCCTTGCACCGAATGCAAACATAGACACGCTTGTCTCACAGCAGGCTTCGAAACACCTCAACACACCAGTGGCTTATGACTGCCTCTGCTTTTGGAGGGCAGCCTGCAAGCCAAACCCAAGCACAAACACCCAGTTAGATTTAAACTAGCACGTTCCCTTCTGATTTTATTTTATTTTTGCAAATGGGTGTTTGTGTGTGGTTTTAGCTTCCACTGAACAATGGTGGAAAACTGCCTGTCCTGCATTTTAAACGCTTGTCTGCTTTCCGTAGGAATGTTTATATGTGCCCGTAACATACTTTACAGCATATATCATCTGTCAGTGAAACAAAACACATTCAAGCCACAGTTTCTCATTAAAGCATATGTATTAAATAAATGCCTGCCTTTTCTGTAAGAATATACAGGCTCGCAGGGGTGGTGGAGGGTGACCCTGTCCGTTCTGCATGTGAACAGTCTTGTCCATCCCTTTCTACAGGAGGCCTTTCCTAAAACACACTGCCGTTTTTAAAATTATTTTTCCAAGGAAGGCTTGGCAACCAGCCTGGTACAAGCAGATTTCCCTCTCCCCACCTCGTTTTGCTTTGCTGAGCTCTAGATAAGGCCAGGGTGATCGTCCGATTTAAAGGCAAGTTCTGGGGGTGCCCAGTTGGAAGGTCCTAGGCTAGGGCCAGGGAGCCTCCAGTCCTCCGCACCTTCCCCAGCCAAGCCATGACCTCCTCTCCTTTCCTTAATTACCATGCACCAGTTCCATGTGGAAAATGCCTTCCACCTGAGGTAGTTGGGTATCCTTCTTTAGAGAGGACAGAGCTCTTTGAAGGTCTGTCGAGGGCAACCCTCTGATTTATGGTGCACAATATCTGACAGGCAACTTGGAAGCCCTCTGTAAGCATGGGCAGAAGAAAATGAGGAAGAGAAAAAGAGAAAGTTCCCCATCCACAGCACCTGGGCAGCAGAGCGAGCAAGGCACATGGCTCACCTGGTCAGTCTTCTTCAATATGGTGGCTGCTTATTTATTATTAGATTTATATCCCACTTTTTTCTTATAACAAACTCAGAGTGGCCTGCATCATTCTCCTCCTGCTGCTCAAAATCTTGTCCCTACAACAATAACCCTGTGAGGCGCGTTGGGCTGAGAGTCTGTGCCTGGCCCAAGTCACCCAGTTGGCGTATCCATGATTGAGTGGGGACTAGAATGCAAACCACCTGAGCCCTAGTCTCACGCTCTTAACCATTACACCACACTGGATGTTTCTCTTTCTCTTTCAATCTTTCTCCTTCTCTCTGTTCTGGTAGTGGCGGTAGTGGAGCTGCCTTCAAGTTGTCTCCAACGTCTGGCGACCGGGTGAATGAGTACCCTCCAATATTTATTTATTTACTTATATTTCTATATTTGCTGCATTCCTGTCCAGCCAGCTACACTGAGCTGCAGGAAGGCTTCCAAAGCCAAGCTTAAGTGTGAGTCTGCAGGCTCTCAACTTCTCCTGCTGTTTGCATCTGTTTTCAACCTTGGGGAAGGACAGGGTGATAGGAGTTATTGGGTGGGAGCAGCTATCACTGCTTCATTTAGGAACCTAAATATCGACTGTCTGTTTCCGGGATGCAGACCGGCTAACAGTTCCAACACATCTCTGCACTGACAATTCCGGGCACATCTGCAGAACTGCATTGCTCTTAGCTTTGCGTCATGTGCATGCAAACGTGTTGGGTGCAGAGACCTCTTGGTGAAGGCGGACTTCCCATTGGCTTTGATTTTAATATGTTGGTTAAAACGGCAATGCCTCGTTCCACATGTCCTTGCAGCTCTGAAAGGTTTTACCTCGTGCATTGAATCATTCTGCCCCAGTGGGGTCAAGAACCGAAATCAAGCGGAGAATCAATAGCCACAGTGCAGTTCAAAGAAGCCAGTGGGGCGACGTGTGACTCATTAGTGCAGCCGGTACCTGGAGTGGCCCAGAGTACCTGTAATAAATGAAGAGCCAGGGGACTTTGAACAGTTCATGGGCAGAGCTCTCAGTCACGGAATCGACGTTTTTGAAGCAGTGGGTAGCTAATGGGAACCTGTGTGGCACCAGAGCCTTCTAGACTTGGCTGATACGATGCGGAGGAAAGCTGCGAGAAATGATAAGAGGGGATTTGGGGGTGCTGCTATGGCAAAGCAAGTCGTTAACACAGTTTGCGTCGCCGTGTGTTTTATTAATTGGTTTATAAACTTCCTTAGCTGCCCCTCCATTAAAAATACTTGAAGCCATTTACCTTTTATTTTTTTAAAAAGTGAAATCAGAGACCATATATGAGAAGTTGCAAAAGGTAGCAGCAATCAAACCCAGCCTGAAATAAATCCTACAAGCTACAGTGTCTTCTTTTCTAAAATAAGAAGGCCTAACAGGAAACTGCAGTCTCAGGCCCCCTGGAACAAATTTGGCGAGTTCCCTATTTGTGAAGGAGTTAATCGTTCTGTTGAAGATGCGTACATCACTGTCCTTGTATCCCACACAAACATTCAAATGATGGAGCACAGAGCTAGGTACTAGGTGTGTAGGGAAAAATGTGTGCCAGGCAACATTCTAGATGCAGGCTTGTGCCAGTTAGAGATTTAAAGCTAATAGCCGATATCCCGAGTCTTGCTTTGAGCATACAGGTGCCTCAAGATTCGTGTCTTGTATTCACACCAACCTGTGCTGTCATGTACGCACACCAACCTGTTTTTTAACGATTAGCTATATGGGATCAGTTCTAATGAGGAATGTCGGCAGCCTCCTCTGATCCTTCCCTGGTTATTTTCAGGTTTTTACAAATGCATCGCCCCATGATGAAATAGCAATAAAACCACATGAGACTCTGCCATGGAAAACTAATGTTGCATTTCTTGTGATTGTATCTCATTTTTAGCCTACAGGGAGAAAGCCCATTTGTAACAGCAAATAACTGGTGAAAAATTACAGTGACATGGCACCTCTGGATTCATTGTGTTCTTTTCTAGATGAAAGGGGGTTTTGGCTGTCGGACGCGCCAGCAACCAGTCACGCAACATCACGGATCAAGGGATGGGAAAATCAGGACTGCTCCATATTTGTGTGGATAGGAAATGGGGCAGTTCTATTGGCGCTGCTGCCTAAATTATGCGTGAACAAGGTTCTGAACTCAACTAGCTGATCCAGAAAGCATCCGTAACTGTTTGATGGCAAAATGCAACGCAGGCAGCCTCTGGTCTCAAAAACCCAGAATGAAGTCTCACGTATGCCTGTGTTTGCACGACCTTTGTTCCACCACATTTGGCCTTACTTTCCTTCCCCATTCATCTTCAAGGGCCACGCAACAGTTTCCCACCCTACAGGAAAGCTTCCGTGAAGTTCCAGCAACAGCCACTGTAAGAGAGGGTCCCCTGAGCTTAAAATTGTGTGCTCCTTTCCTTGGTTAAGTGATTAGATGTAATAAGTAACCACAGTTGTACTCAGTGTTATGCTAAAAACTGGCTCAGGAGTGTCCCTGGGGGTGGTTGGGTTTCTCCCCCCTTTTTCCTCTCTCTTTATTTCAGTGCAAAATAGCTATCGGGCTTTTCTTTCTGATCCCTGGGTAGACCTGAAATGCAAGAAGGCGGAGATCTGGGTAGAGGATTGTTCTTTTGTTTAAAGGCTGGCACAGGTGCTGTGCTTGTCAGAAAGATAATCCCGGACACACTGGTGTGGTAGGAACACAACACCTGGATTAGTGGTGCGCTTAATCTGTCCCCCCAGCACTTCCCAGCCTGAGCGGTTTTCACCTCTTCCAGCTCAAGTTCCAGGGCTGCATTATCGCTGTCTACACGGGTTCCTGTGGATTTTGATGCTGCACAGTTGGGGCTTCTTCATTTACTTCGACCATGATTTCTCGGGTGGAATTTTAATAAAGTGGGGGGAAAGCAAGAAGGAAAAAAAGGGAGAGAGAGAAATAACTTGAATGTTGAAACTTGATGCATGGTGCAGTTTCTCAAGCTGCTTTTTTTCTTTCCTTTGGTTCACATCTGCTACTCTTTTCAGAGGAAACATAACCCCTTACCCCCCCTTCCCCATTTCTGCACCAGTAAAATCCAGTTCTGGGTTTGAGTGTTACTGGAGGCATGAGTAACGCCTGGAGGGGTCCTTTTCCTTCTCTGTCGCCTGGTAATTCCTGGGTTTTGATCCCCTGGACTGTTGTTGAATTGAGGCATGTTTTGCATTGTGTGAATGCCCATGCCTTGTATCTTAACCCACACAAAAGGTGGAATCCATGTGAATCCCTGTGGCAAAACTCCCACCAGCTTTAGCAAGACAGCATTTAGCTCTGAATTGTTACAGCTGCAAAAAACAAAACAAAGAACACAACACAACAAAAGGCCACTCTGCATCTTGCAAGGGCGACTCCTCTTGTTGCTGCAGTTTGCCAACAGTGGTGGGAAAGTCAGAGCAAAGTGAATGCAGAGGTGGGCTCGTGGATTTGGGACATGGAAAGCCCAGTTGGCACGAAATAATCTGCCATTGTGGAATGCTCTTTTCAGCACTGGCCAGCTTTCTGGCCTGTTAAAAGAACATGAAACTTACTTCCATGACTGTTTTAAAAAGAAAAAGGAAAAGGAAAAAGGTAGTGACTTTGGATACAAGGGAAGACCCAAGAACATAGAAACCAGCTGTGTTCCCAGTATATTTAGGGGCTTAGACTTGACCCCATACCTCTCCTGCAGCATTAAAGTGTCAAGAATGGTCGACAGGCAACTTGGAAAATGGTCTCAGCTTTTGGATTTACTTTGCCTTCCCTGCCCTCAGCGGCTGCCAAAGTGGGGATTCCTCTCCCCCCGTAAGCCAAAGGAGATGGCTTTCCTGCCCACTAGAAGTTTTTCCAGCCCGCTTTGACTGCAAAGGCAACTGTTTAGTCTTTTAGCCATGTCTTTGAGAAGAGCCTTTCGGTCAAGTGCTGTTAATAATGGAAAAGGCTGAAGCCTGGCGGAGGGAAAGGGCAGCGGCCTAACCATGGGGACATGCTTTGGAAACTAGGCAGCAGATGCTGTTCCCTCATTTCTCTGGATGCAGGGATCCTGGGATGAGACCTAGCCAGGTGAGGTCTCCATGTCCCTTTCCATGCATTCTGCCTCCTTGTTTGCCTTCCTCTCTTCCTCTCCCCTCTGTCAAAGTTAAGAAGCAAAACTCCCCAAGGCAGGGACCCTGTAGCCTGCGAAAGACCATATACCCACACTCAGCATTGATTGGTTTTACACACTCTATAAATGTGTTCTACGACTGTTTCTATCAAGAACGAAAAGGCTTCCAGAGCAATTTGCAAAGAAAAAAGAAGAAACAAAATACCAATGAGTAAAAAATGATGTAAAAGCAAGCAATAGCAATACAGTCATTGCTGGCCATTCAGGTAGCATGTGCTTCAATTAAAATGTTTTGTGCAGATGCTAAACACAAAGTCAGGTTGACACCTGTTGTCAACCGTGGACGGGATTCCACAGAAAGGTTGACGGGACACGAAAAACTCCATGCCATTTGGATACGTGGATCCAAAGTGGAACCACCAGGAATGAGCTGGCAGCCTGATAGGGGAGAAATCTCTCTTTTGACGGATCTCCTTTACCTGGTGGTTCTGCCAGATATCTTGGTGAGTCATCTGTTTCTGTGGTATCTTTATTGCTTCTAAGTATATACCAAAGTTTCAAAGCAGAGAGAAGCAGCTTCAGATATTGGCATTAACAGATGAGCAAAATTTTTAAAAAGGTTCTGTTTAATTTAGCAGAGTTACTGTTCTACTCTCCAGAGCTCTGCAGAGGTGTGGGTATATTCAGTGCAGCTCGATGTTAGCACAATGAGCAAGGCAGGAAAACTAGAAAATTAAACCTAGTTCCAAGACTGTAGATATAAAATACAAAACTTGCTCGGGGATTCATGTGCAGGCGGAGTGGCACCAAATTGTACTGCTGAAATGAAGATGGCTTGAGATTGCCAAATGGAGGATTTTGTGTGCAAAGTCTGTGAGTTTGGGGTTGTTGTTAAATCTCATGGTCTTTCTGCTAAAAGCAACCGCCTCTCCATCATTTCTAATGGGCTAAATTGGTCCCTGATGAGGAATTAGCTGTAACTACAGAAGATGTAGAAAGGTGTCAGGTGAAACCCTTCCACCTGGCTTACTCAAAAGTAAGGGGCTCATTAACCTCATAATTAATATTTTCAGAGCACACTGCACACTGAAAGGCATTTATTGTTCAGAACCACTCCTCCTGAATTATGGTTTCTGCAACAAAAAGACAACAGTGAAGAATTTCACAGTAAGGGTTTATGGAAGGCAGGGATGTTGCTGTGCTGAGTGTCAGAAAACCTGCTTTTGGGAGCTAGGTTCCCCACCATCTGTCTTTCACACAACAGACAGTTCTTTGTCAAAAGCTCTTCATTTTCAGTATGCATCCTACACACTGTAGCCAGAAAAGAAAGACTCTCTGCGCATGTGCACAGCAGTTTGTTGAACCCAGACTAAAGGCTGTTTCCGAGAACCTACCCCTCTGGGTGTTTCCCTCTGGAAATGGGCAGGCTTCCCAGCTCTATGCAACCCGTCTAGTTGGCTGGTCCTTCTCTCTGGATGCTGCATCATTGGACGGGGCTCCTCTCCCAAGCCCCCTTCTGGCGATCCAGTGTTCTCAGGGTCTGCCCAAGCACCTGGCACCAGCAGCCCTGAGAAAGCCTTCCTCCACCGCCATCTCTGTGTCTTCAGGCCTCATTTCCCAGGCCTCACGGTAATTGTCCGAAGAGTCCGGAAACACATGCCAAGAGCAACTGCCTCTTTTATTCCAAACACCTGGACCGCAGGTTTGCCGCTCCATTTTGTATTTCCCATGACTGTCACTGACTCTGACTGCCTCTGTAATCCAGTGGCCGCAGTCGTCACCAGACAGATGCAAATTTGGACATCCGTAAAGGACTCGAAAGCCCTCTACCAGTAACGTTTTCTTCTCCTGGTGCCCAGAAATGTGGGACTTCTCCTAACCCCGTCTGGAGTTGTGAATCTTCAAGTGTTGTAGATTGTTTGGACACAAGGTCACACTACCTCAGCTATTAGGATGGGCAAGCAACGTGAAGCTTTTAGATTGACCAGACTCAATTTGTGCTGACAGCTCCCCAGAGTCACTGAGAAAAAAGAGGGGAGCATTCGCATGACTGGGGGAAAAAAACCAAAGTACACAGAACTCTTTAAGGGGGGGATGTAAGATGGCACTGATCAGACCTCATCTGGAGTCCTGTGTCCAATTACAGGCACCACAGTTTAAGAAAATGCAGACAAGCTGGAAAGGGTTCAGGGGAGGGCAACAGGGATGATCCAGGCCCTGGAAACAAATCCCCATGCGGAGAGATGGAAAGAACTGGGCATTTTGACCCTGAAGAAGAGACTGTGGGGGGAGGTATGATAGCACTCTACAAATCCTTGAAGGCTTAACGAGGAAGGAGACAATCTCTTCTTGGTCATGCCAGAATGCAGGACATGGAATAACAGGCTCAAGCTCTAGGAAGCCCAATTCGAACAAGATATCAGGAAAAATTCCCTGACTATTAGAGCAGTATGACAAAGGAACCAATGACCCAGGGAGGTGGTGGGCTCTCCCACACTGGAGGCATTCAGGATGCACCTGGGCAGCCATCCAACCGGGATGGTTTAACCGGGAGCCCTGCAGTGAGCAGGAGGTAGCACCTTCTTGGCCCCTTGAAAGTCAGCGATTGGTCCAGAGTCACCCTGTGAGCTGTTGGCAGGGACTACAACCTGGGCCTCCCAAGTCCCAGTCCAACACTCCAACCACTAAACCACATCCACTGGCAGCTTAAAGTCTTCAGGCACTTGCAAGTAACATTTGGTAAGTCTGGTTCCTGTCTAAATCAGGTCTATGAAAACGAGTTTTCAACTGCAAGGTAGGGCAAATAACCAAAGACAGATGTGGACAGCTTGTTTTCTGCCCCTTTGGAACTGGCTTCTAATCATCTCTCCATTTGTTGCCCAGGTATTTTTGAAAGCAAGGTTGGGCCTGCTGTCCTTGCATAATTCCAGCTCTGTCAGTGAAGGAAATCCAGCCTCTGAACCAGATGTGCATGGTTTTTGTAATGGTTTGGCATGGACAAGGTGGGGAAGAAAGGGAATATTAGACTGGCATTAGCATGGTTAGTACCTTGAACAAACTGTTTTCCATCAACTGGCACACCAAGAAATGCAGGCCGCAAGTTCTTTGTTTTGGTTTTGTACCAGGGCATTCCTGTTCAAACAAGCCTCTTAATTATCCGTCTTTGCACCCAGCAAATCCCAAAGGAAGCAAATGGTGAATATCCCATTCACTTAATATCCGTGGAGCAAGTAACTGCTTTTGGAGGAGAACTCTGGTTTTGCTCAGAAGGGCTCTGAGCCAGGCCTAGGCTGTATCTTTGCTGGTTGGTTTATTTCATTTCTTTTCTTTTCTACCTTTTCTTCCAAGGAACTCAAGAGAACCAATATTGCACTCGAATCATAGAGTCATATAGTTGGAAGGAGCCTAGAAGGCCACTGGGTCCAACCCTCCTGCTCAATGCAGGTCTCCCATCCAGATTCGAACCAGGCCTGACCCTGCTTAGCTTCCAAGATTAGGCAGAATCATGCACTTCAGGCTATTCAAAAGCATATAACTTCCCCAACTCTTTGTCTTCATACCATCCTGTGGTGGAGGGACTGCTTGGCCCAACCTCACCCTTGTGAGTTTCTATGATGGGTTGAGGATTTGAACCCCGTTCTCTGTGGTCTTTGGCCAACATCCTAACCACTACCCCTCCCCCCAACTTAGAGCACACCCTACTTTGGTTCCAGTAGAAGACTTTTTTTAATTTCCCCACCATTTCACTCTTTTTTTAACTCCCATTTTTTCCTCTACTTCCCTGCAGAATACAAGGCAGTGCAGGTATAAAGCTGCTCCAGTCTTCCGTGCAGTGAGCAAAACACCACCGATGGCCGTGGCCGCTCAAATTTACTCCAGGTGTGCATCCTCTGTGCAGAATAACCCAATGCTGCACTGCACACGCAATTCTCTCCCCCATCCCCTGCTGGCCTTCCAGCACTCTCTCCCCTAGAAAACTCTTTTTCCTAACACTACTACCAATGAGAAAAATATGATTTGTACAAAGATTACTGGGGCAGAGAAGGCTCTCCTCTGAATCTTCCCCCAGCAATCTTACGATGGGTCTCTCTGCTCTCTGGAAAACACAATGCTTGCACTGAGGAAAAAGTGGTCTGGAGCAGGATCCCTGGCGTGTGTCTGGGGCAGCAAGTGTGTGGGGGGGGGGGCGGTGTCCGAGGAGTTATTTTTAGTTCATTTCTGACTGGGATTCCCCTTCTAGATGGAACATGGATTTGACTACGTTCTAAAAAAGAAATGTGCTTGACAGCATGCGTGCGTTTGAAAGACACATGAAAAATTGGAAAAACTGCACACATGGGCTTTAATCCGTTGGAGGTGAATGTGTATGTGTCAAAGATGTGAGAAATACAGTTTGGAAAATACATGTGGGTTTTCATGTGGGAAAACCCAAAACTCAGCACCTCATACAGACTCCGACTGGAATGAGACACAATTCAGAGAACATCAGCAAGGCCGCGCTTGCCGATTCATACATCTTTATGGGCAGCCCCTGAGCCAGTGGTGTAGGGTGGGTCTCAAGGCTAAACAGGTGATGCTCCCTGCCCCAGTGAAATGTGTTTTCGTTTTTCTCCGGCTCCTCCCGTCCCGTCTCTCACCACCCTCTGCTGTTTCTCCTATTTCTAACTTTAATCTGGGGGTGTAAAAGTTCTTTTGGACTGAGAGCTGCATTCAGTTTCAGAGAAACTCAACGGGGCACTTCCCAGTGGGTGGTGGGGCGGGAGGAAGGGAGGGCAGCCCAAATATTAGCACATTTTAATTCAAAACTAAGCCAGTAACTGGCAGTACCTAAACCCCTGGAGAGGCATTTCAACCTTTTATTGCTGGGACAAGAGGAGGGCGCAGCATAAAACCAGGGAAACCACAGAATGATTGGCAACTCTGGAAGGGACCAGATCTACTGCCCAGGTAGCAAGAGACCTTCTAATATTTTGCAGAGCTCCACACATGTTGGATAAATAATATAATTCTGCTCACCCAGGCACAGAAATATCATCAGGAAGAATCCATTATAGTCCTACTGAGCAACCGCTTTGCTTGGAGGGTTGCACGAAACTTCTCACTGATGCACTAATTGACTGTGTGGAGTGGTGATGTTGGGAGATACCATGAGGGAGTGTTACAACTCCCCACCTGCAGCCTGAAGTGGTACGGACCAGAATGCTACAGTCTCATTCTCGATCAACTTAGAGTAGTTCTCATTCATAAACTGAGTAGATCTCCCTCTATTTGGAAACTGGCCAAAGCTGGAGCAGCTTCCTTGAGTGATATAAACCTGTTATATCTGAGCTGTTGTTCTAGCATGTGCTATCTTTTAACTACCTTAATTGGATTTTAACTGGGTATACATTCAATCTATTGCTAGACTTAAGACAAAACTTCCGGACAAATATTTGATAGCCTGTGCTTTCTCTCTTTTAGCTGAGACAGGAAACATTTTAGCTTTTCCATCTGGGAGCACAAATATCTACTGCACTGGCATTTTCTTTTAAGGGATTGCTTATTCGGCTAAAGATAAAGATCCACCAACTCAGATTTCACAGGATCTTTTGCAAGCATGAAGTAAAGCGTATGAAGATGAGGAGAACACTGCAGATACGATCATAATCTGTAGGCCAACCGGGGGAGAGCCCCTGAAACAAATCTGACCCAGACCTGAAACAGTAGTTCGGCAAACGCTTAGGAAAAGTGGAGGAAGAAATTACCTTTTCTTTATGTACATATGTATTTGTTTAAAATGTGTCTATGCCATCTGTTACTAAAAAAAAGTCTCCAGACGGCTTACAAGGAAAGAAACAAAGAACAAAAACATAACAACACACAGCACACCGCATCTAAAGTAGTAATGAAAACAGGATAAAAACAATTAATTGTTAAAATACTGGGAGAATAAAAAGGTCTTTGCCTGATACCAAAAGAATACAGCGATGGCGCTAGGCAAACCTCCCTGGGGAGCTTGTTCCTCAGCGGGGTGCCACCACTGAAAAGGCCCTTCTCCAAGTAGCTACCCTCCTGATCTCCTTCAAAGAGGGCTCCCGGAGAAGGGCCTCTGCCTCCGATCTCAAGGGGCGGGCCAGCACATAGGGAAGAAGGCAGGTATCTAGGACCCACACCGTTTAGGGCCTTACAGGTCATTACCAGCACCTTAAATTGGGCCCAGACTTCAGTTGGCAGCCAGTGTAAACCTAATGGCGACCTTCTCTAAATACATTCTTGCAGAATTTCCAGGAAAAGTTTTAGTTCACTGACAGAGGCTGTGAGGCCTCACTGGGTCCAGTCTTCCTATGCTCTGGCTGTTGATTCCCAAGCAGCTAGGCATGAGGAATAAGGGATTAGAGTGGAATTGCATCAGCAATAGCTTGGGTTCCTCCAGAGTAGAGTATTAAGCGCTGGGATGGCAGGAGACGGGGTGGGAAGGAGGGATGGGAATGGCTCTGTGCCACGCCAGGGGAAGGCAGAGGATCCCTGCTGCTGCCCGGTGGTTTATGGCTGAACGATGCGCCTGAGTGACGGAGAAGTTGGGTCACTGTGGAGAAGGATGGGAAGGCAAGGAATGGCTTTGCTGAAGTTGTGAGCCTTGGAGAAAAGAGGGAGGGTGGGTGGATATAGAGGGGTGTAGGAAGGATTGGGCTCCATATTCAGCATGCAGAAGTCATGGGAAGTAAGAGACAAGATGGCGTGGTGAGTAGCATTTCTTATTATAATCGGACATAACAGTACTTTGTTTTGTGAAGAAGCAGGGTCTCCTAGTCACAGATCTGGTCTGAAGTGCAGTCTTTTTTACTGAGGGCTGCAGCCTTTAAACAGTACATTAACCAACTTAAGCTGTCCTTAATTAATTGGTGAAAGTCCTTTTTAATTAAGTGGAATCAGAAGCCGAGGCACATGTTGACTTTGGAAGCTGCTTCATTTCCGATGTACTATGGTCACAGGGAGAAAAACAACTGTGTTCTAAAGATGCGTGCTCATCCTTTCTAAGAACATGTTGTCGTGTTGGTTCCTTAAATGGTAAGTTACACTATAGTGAAGTTTTGGTGATGAAAAAATCTATGTTGGATTGATCGATTAGGACATAACCCTATGCAAGTTTAAACAGAAAACAGGCCTCCAACTCCCAGCGTGTCCCTGCCTAAACTTGCATGGAATTGCAAGAGGTCAGCATTCCAGGTTTTAGCCCATCAGCAACACAGCCAGCTCACAGCTTCCTGACATCTCAGCGTGGCTCGTAAATGCAAGTCTTTCTGCTCCTCGGGCAAGAAAGACTCGAGCAACCCTGTTGGAGCAAATCGTGGCACTGTCCTTTAAAAGGCACGATCACAAAAACACCAAAGCAGCAACCAAAGAAGAAAGCGCAGGTGAAAATGTTTCAGATTCTTAATGTTCGTTAAGTGTCAAGTTTCTCAGCATCCTACTTCAAATTTCTGTGAGCATATTTTTAGCCAAAAGTGATGTATGAGAGGATAGGTCCACTCCAAATGCAGTGCAAATTAATGCCCTTCCTCTTCCCAAACAAACAAACAAACAAAAATGCTTTAGGGACCAAAAGTGCAGCTGAGCTCCAACATTTGCTCACCTGCAGGATGGATAAATAGACTTCACCTGGATATTTAGGATAGCGTTCTTTCCTTTTGTGTCCTGCAGTGCACCCGCCCATCTGCCCAAAAGCCTCTCTCAGTCCTGTCCTGTTAATTTCTGAAACTATGAGATTCATAGCATTTAGGCTTAAAGTGTTTCCTCCCTCCAACTGAGGTTCTTCCCGCGCCCCCCCCCCCCCCCCGTGCTGGGAACACAACCAAGTGTTAGTGAGGATGTGAAAGCAGGGAGGCTTAAGTGACAACCGCCCACCAAATCTTGAGAATTGAGGAAACAGAACTTGCAAGGTGAACAGGAACTTCGATCATGCTGGAAACCTTTCCTACTTGCTTCTCTCACTCCTGAGACGCTTCCTTTGGAAGCCAAGGGGACATCTCCCCTTGCACAGGTGATGGCAAACGATAAAGGGGTGTGTGGCATTTTACAGCTTTGGGGTACAAGCTCTTATAAACACGAACCTACTTTACATGGTGAGAAGAAATTCAGAATTTAAATGGTTTGAGTAGAGGAGGCTCTGTGCTTACATTTGTTGTTTGCCTTTCCTTTTCTCGAAGCAAAGCTACTCCTTTTTCTTTCTGCATCTAAGAAACTGTGTGCAATTAAGCTTGGAAGAGAGTTAGCCGGGCAATAAAAGCTCACCATCCTGTTTGAACAGTGCCGTGGTTGTAGCACACGGCTGGTTTTGAGCCAAGGTACCGGCCAGATCCCGGTTTCTGTGCTGTGCACTTTTGACATTGGTGAGGGGGGCTCCTTGCCAGCCACCCCTCCCTCCCTCCCTCCCTCCCCGGCTGCAGTGCTGTTTGAATTCTTTTGCCCCTCCGTATTCATGCAAATGACCTCTTGCAGCCCCAGTGGCAAAGTAGTGCATTATACACCATTTGAACGCTGCCCTGCTTTTCTCTGTGTGTGTTTCAGATCATTAGCATAGGTCCAACAGCTCAGAGGGTCCTATTTCCATAATAAAGGCAAATCTCTCCCATTTAATCACTTTCCATGGAATGAACCATTTAATGCCATATTCAGACCTATTGTGCACAGATTTCCTAAGGCACCCCTTGATCCACTTAGACTCCCTTCTCTGTCTTTTGTCTCTGGTTAACCTGCTTGCTTTTTTAAGGGAGGGGGTGGATTGCCAAGAGTGGGAGGTGCTGGGGAATGGATTGAATCAATTGCAAGAGGCATGCAGCTGTTTTAATTAAAACTTCCCCCCCTTTCCCCACCTCCAAAAGTTGCTTGGAATGTTCTTTGTGCTCCTCCAGAGCAGTATCTAATCACTGTAATTTAACAGATTCCGTAATTACCTGCCTCGCATGGAAATTGCTTGATTGCTGTTTCTTTGTCCGATCTTATTTCATGTGACGGGCTGAATCTAAAGCTAAGATGAATGGCTTGTGCGCTGGAGAGGGGTGCCAGGGTGGTCCAGATTGCTTCTGGCCTTGGAGATTTTCAAAACAAGAGGAAAATGTGGAAGTGTGTTTATGAACAAACCTGGCCTAGTTCTCTCCTCTGTCTAGGCTGCATCACTTCATTTGTGCAGCTGGAAGTCTGTTGGATTGGATGCTTCTCAGTGGAAAAATAAAGAATCCACACCTGTCGAAAACTAGCTTGTCAGAGAAGTCTTTGCTATGTTCATCTTTGTAGGGCTGTGTTACCATTTGTGCTCTCATCTCATGGAGATGGTGCATTTTGAGAAGAGAATGGAGGCATATATTTCTTTATTTTTACTTTTATATATTTCATTTCTGTGCCACACCACCGCCAAGCTCTCTGGGCAGTTCACATAATCCACAAAAACGGAATGCAAAAGAACAATACAGATATAACATCAGAAAAAATACTAAAGAATTTAAAACAACTAAAAGCATATAATAAAAACAGACAGTAACAAGGAATACCCAAGGCAAGGCAAATATATACTTTCTGGAAGGCAGTCCAGGCATTAGGGTGGGGATGTAGAATCAAATATATCCTAAATCAAAGAGTTTATTACGAATGACTGGTTAGCCTTCATTGGTGCAGGAATCAATAAGAAGAAGTCAGAAGGAAAGCAGCCAGAAAAATGACAGTTCAATAGACCACATTAGACTCAACCAGGTGCGCCAGAGTTAGCAAAATGATTTCTCCTGCTGGGCAATCTTAGATCATTGCAGGAGCATGCAGGCCTTTGAGCTTCATAGAGCTCTTCAGCAGCAACTCTCCAGTGATTCTGGATTTTTACTTTGGAAAAACGTGTTTCTGCAGCAGTGTTGTTCAGATTGCACTTTCTCTTTGAAATTGGACCCCTGCGTGGATCGCAAGTGCCTGTATGTACCTGCCTGGCCATTTCTGGAGACGGATGACCTTTTCTCCTACCAAAGATCCCTTAGGTAGGATTCCTGCTGCTTATAGGAGCTTGGCTGGTGGTCTACAAGTTTCCTTCAAATATTGTTATTGTGCGGTTTCATCCCAGCTCCCATATGAGACTCTGCTGATTTTGCATTTAGATCATGTGTAGTTAATTTCTCCTTTTCCCGTTTTGTTCATTCCTTCCTCTCTGAACAGGCGCTCAGTGCTGTGATTCTGCCGAGGCCCCAGTTTTGACACCTTGTCTGCTGTTAAGAGAGTGTGTGTGAATTTTAGCCTTCATGTGGAGATGCCCCTGTCTAATTAAGAACTTTCCAGGCTTCCATCGTGCCCACACTTAGCAGAAAACCTCAAGTCAGCCTCATGTTTCCTGCATGACCCCGGAGAATTAAAGGGGATTAACACCTCTTTTAGCCTACTCCTGATGAATTGCAAGATGAGATTACAGCAGAGTTCAGAAAAAGAACAGGCTTACTGCCAAATAGCCCTTTACCCTCAAAACTTTGCAGGCAGAACCATGCAAGGGAATGTGTGAAGGCAGCTTGTGTTTGCACCTAAAACTTCAGCAAATGAAAAACCTTTTCTTATATACTGAAATCCAACCATGGCAACTTTGGGTGAGCGGAGGAGGCGGCGGCAAACCATTTAGGAAAAGGAATGTATTTGTGTGGAGATATCGCTGTGGTTTTGCTCACATTACTCACAGCCATGCAAAGGCAGGAGGGCGGCTTTCTTAGGGGTGAAGGGGTTCATAACCCTTCCTCTGTCTGTCAGTTCTCTTCTGCGGTGCTTTGTCTTTGTCCCCCCCTCAGTTGGGATTCTTTTGGATTTCAGACATGATTTGCGGGAGAATCAGAGGTTCGGGACTTAAAGGCAAGAGTTGCAGCCACAGGAAAGCTACAACTTAAATGGAAACCTGTGAATTTTCCCCAGAAAGTGTTTTCTCTTTTATTAATATTAGGAGGGGTGGAGTTGGGCAGGAAAGCCATCCAAACGGTTGTATGAGAACTTCATTCTCTTAGTAAATCATGCAGGCATCTCCCATCTGCAGTCCCTGTTCTTCTGGCACATCGCTGCGGTTTCCCACATTGGCATTCACATTCAAAAGGGGACCCTTGAGCAAACATTATTTGTTTGTTTTATTTTTTTCCCTATGCCATCTATTATTTTTGCAGAAAACCCCAGGGCGGTTTATGTGTCATAGAAACATAAAACCATTTACAGCACTTGATTAAAATAAGATTAAGTCAGATATATATATATTGCAATCCACAGTAAAAATACTGGTTTTGGTCTGGCACCAGAAGGAATAGAGAATCAGTGCCAAACAAACCTCTCTGGGCAGTGTGTTCTACAATCAAGGCACCACCACTGAGAAGGCCCTTCTCCTTGGAATAGCCCTCCTCAATTTCTTCAAGGAAAGGGGCAGGTAGCGGGTATTCCATCAGCTGCGTCCCTACCTAGAGAACAATTGCCTGGCGACAGTGACACATCCATTGGTTACTTCCCGGTTGGACTTCTGTAACGTGCTCTACGTGGGGCTGCCCTTGAAGACAGTCTGGATACTTCAGATGGTGCAAACCAGAGCAGCCAGGTTGCTGACAGGGACTGGGCATTATTCTCATATAACCCCAGTCCTCCACCAGCTTCGCTGGCTTCCCGTTGAAGTCCGGGCCCAATTCAAGGTGCTGGTTATCACCTATCAAGCCCTTAACAGCTTGAGACCTGGATATCTAAAGGAGCGCCTGCGTCCATATCTGCCCTCCCGCCCCTTGAGTTCGGCAGCAGAGGCCCTTCTCCGGGAGCCCTCCGTGAAAGATATTAGGAGGGTGAATACTCGGAGGAGGGCCTTCTCTGCGGTGGCGCCCACTTATGGAATGCGCTCCCCAGAGAGGTCCGCCTGGCGCCGTCGTTATTTGTTTTTCAGTGCCAGGCAAGACCTTTTTATTTAAACGCTATTTTATTTGTTGAATTTATTTATTGATTTTATATCTATGCCGGGATGTCTCCAGATTTTTACTGTAATTGTATAGTTATTTATTTGTATTGGAAGCCACCCCGAGGCTTTTGCAAATGGGGCAGCATAAAAGTGTTCCAAATAAAATAAATAATAAACTCTCAGAGAAGGACCTTCATAGAAGATCTTAGGTTTATATGGAGGCAGGTTTATATGGAGCTATCCAGGCCCTAAGCTTGCATTTCTTCCCCATGCACAATGCTGGGAGGGGAATCTGCTCATTTGGAGTGCATACCTTTGAAAAGGCACGTGTTCTCTGATCTGAAAAAAGATATACTTGCGTTTGGGGACGTACATGTGGAGAGCCGAGTTTGAGAAGTTATTCAGAAAATCTCACCCATCCCTAATCCACTGGGAGACAGCCTCTCTCTCCACTGGGCAATGGCGATCCAGTTGGAGTCGGCACATTACTGAGTTCGGTAGCTTGCATATTTTTTTAATTATTGTTTTCTTAAAATAAATAAAGGACAAAAAGAAAGAAAAATGTGAAAGGAAAATAAGAATGCCAAGGGATCTTATGTAAATATAACATATACATTTGCAGAGAAAATAATTATGGCTCTCTTAACCAACAAATTTTCTATTCACTTTAAATCAATTATAAATCATTAGCAGTATTCTAACGAGCCTCCCATTTTTCTATATTAATTAAACTGTGTGTAATAGAATTTCCATTTGTCATTGAATTCTTCAGTTAGTCTTCTGTTTTGCCATCACTGCATACTTAGCCAACTTATTTTTCCAGTTTCCAATTGTTTTCCATTTAGAAACAATTTCAATTCTTGTTTCAATTGTCCTAGATTTGAATAACTCTGACAAGAAAGTTTCTGGCATTATGTTCTGCAGCATATTCTAAGGACTCGTCAGAAAGTTGATTTTAAAGGGTTTTTTTGTATTTCCTCATGTATCATCTCCCAAAACCTTTCAATTTTATCACAACTCCACCACATTTATTTATTTATTTATTTATTTTATTTTATTTAGAATATTTATATGCCGTCCTGATCGCAAAACGGCTTACAATGTAATAGCATAAATAAACTTCCCGACCCACACTGGCTGCAATTAAAAACATAGAAAAAACAATATTAAAACTTATTAAAATACCGCTGGAATAAAAAGGTCTTCCACATATGGTAGAAAGTCCCATCTAGAGTTTCTATTATAATTCTTGTTCATTTTTCCCTATATCTTTCCTGTGTGTGTGTGTGTGTGTGTGTGTGTGTGTGTGTGTGTGTGTATGATATAGGAACCGGTGTAGCTCTTTTTTTTTTCACTCAGTTTTTCTGAGTTACCAAGGTCCTTTTTTAAAGCTTGAATACTATGTTTGATTGCTCTGTGTGGGTGTGGAAGTTGGACAGTGAAGAAAGCAGACAGGAAGAAAATGAGTACTAAAGGGGAGAGCTTTGTGAATATCCTGGACTGACAGAAAGACAGGCAAGGGGGCCCTAGATCAAATCAAAACTTTTCCTGGAAGCAAAAAGGATTGAACTGAGGCTGACCTACTTTGGGCACATCACGAGAAGGCAAGACTCTCTGGAGAGGAGAGCCCTACCAGAGAAAGTCGAAAGCAGCAGAAGAAAAGACCAACTGTGAGATGGATTGGCTCCATCAAGGGAGCCACAGACTGGAAATGCTCAGCAAGTTTTTCAAGGGCAGGCCATTCATACAGGGCAACCAAAGCTGTTTCCATGCCAAAACCTGGCCTGAACCCTGATTGAAAAGGATCCAGATAATCCATCTCATCCGGAAGTGCCTGGAGCTGGTTGTCCACCACCCACTCAAGAACCTTACCCAGGAAAGGAACATTTGCCACCAGCCTGGAGTTGTTAGGATCTTCCAGTTCCAGGATGGGCTTGTTAAGGAGTGGTGTCACCAGCGTTTCTTTCCAGTGGCATGGGACCACACCATCTCTCAAGGAGACATCAGTCACCTCTCTGGCCCAGCTGGCTGTTCTCTCTCTGCTGGTTTTTTATTGGCCAAGAGGGACAAGAATCTAGAGTAGAGGTACCTGCCCAAATGAAGCTTCCATTCGGGTAGATCCGTTGAACTGCATGGAATATTATGAAATAACGGTTTAATATCTCTGCTTTGCGTGTTTGCTAAAATCTAGTCTTGCAATAAGTGGCCCTGAGTAGAAATCCCTTATGCTAATCATCCTAAGGAATTTGTATGATGTTCTCCTAAGCTGAGATAGATGTCAATTAGGGATGATTTCACTGCCCAAATACATTTTTTGACATTTGGCCTTGAAGCAAATGATGGAAAGCTACCCAGATGTGGGCTGGAAGCAGATAAAAATAAACCAGAGCTGGTATAAAATTCTAAGTTTGCCCACGCTGTTCACACACTCATCCCATGATGGTCTGTGGTCAATCTGGCCTCTCAGGTTTCTTAAGAGAAAAGGAAAAAATTCTGTGTACAAGTACCATAATGAGGTTAAAAACCACACAGTGAGCTCATGTGCAGAAAGAAAAGAAAATTGTTATGAGGTGGGTCGCTGTTTCCAGAGGGATGTGATATTTTTCTCACCCAGCAGAGAGAATTCTGGCACTTTCTCTGACGTTTTATGGGACTGCAACTGCATGGGGTCCCTCTGATGCAGGCAGAAAAGACCACTGCCCACAGCCTGAGCTCTAGCAGGGCGATTTCTCTGCTGCAGCTTTAATGATAACTAAGCACAGGAATATGGAGGAGAAACAAACAGAATTGTATAGCCAATGACTCACACGTCGCACAAGGATAAAGAGAGCACGGAGCTCTGACAGCAGTTCAGTCGGGGCTTCTTGTTCCTTAGCAGAAGAGCCCGAGTGCTGCCAGCCCAGGAAAGGGGGGAAGAGATCCCATTACAGCTGATCCCATGGTGTGATTCTGACCTGCAGAAGACTGCGTCTTAGTTAGGGATGTAAGTACAAGCAAAAGCCAAGTTTGTCGGTGTTCCGCATCTTTCCCCTGGAGGCCCACGCTGTCTCGTTCTTGCATCAGATCTCAGTCTTTGGGATTTTTCGGCATGAAAACGTTGCATCTTTTCCCAAAGGTATACATGAATTGCGCACTTATTTGAAATCTGTGCATTCGTTTCCCATTGATTACAAGGTGTTTTGTGTACATTGTTTCGGAAGTCTGATTTTACGTGCATTTTTCAAGGTGCACGTGCTGTCGAGTGAATAATTCGGGTATGCTGATTACATTACAATGTGGAAATGTATGGACTTGGGCTGCAGATTGTGTCTGAGTCCATTTCAGTCTGGAAGGGGTGAACTTAATTGCTTGTGCATCCTTAGCTTTGTGCAATCCCGCACACTTGTCTTCACCTCGGGCTTACTTCTGCCTGCTCATCCACCGTGCCATCCTGAAATACCAGTGATGTTTTATTGGGCTGCTCAGGAGGAACCGTTCCATCTGTCCCACCCGTTTTTTGTTGACTTACGAGTAAGCAGACGCACTCAGGTGCAGAAAGATTTTCCGTTCTCATTGCTGCCTGTGAAGATCCAGATGTTCCATTGCGTGCTTTTTCCCTGTGACCTCTGGCCGGCTGCAGGTGTGTGGCTCACTGCTGCCTGGGTCCAGATGTGCCCCACCTGCACTGCACAATATTCCAGCAATACAACCTCCTTGGACCTGCGGACACATTTTAGAATTTGGGAAACTGTTGTGGGCACTAGCCCAAGACGGTTTGCATGGAGGATGTAGCCAGGCACAGAATGGCTCCTGAAGGCGGGGCTGCTTAGTTGGAACACACGTAATTCATCCGGGAAACAAATAGCAAATCAAAGAGTCCGATGTCAAGAGCCAATTTTCATATTTGACCTTGGAGACACTAGGAGGGGAAGGAAACAGCAAGGTTGAGCAGGTGCCTGGAGGTGAGGGAGAAATAGCGTGGCTGCAGGCTAGGAGTGGAAGGGGAGAAACCAAGAGATGGTCTCTGGCAGTGGAAACAGTTAAGCAAGGCCCAGAGGCAGTGTCCTTTTGACCTGGCCCACCATCAGTAGCACGTTCCAGAGCAGGAAGGAGAACCTGGCACCCTAATATTTTTCCAAGCTTTTATTAAAAGCATTTTTAAATAACCTGTGTCTCTTTTTGATGGGGGATGCTAAGGCACCAAACATTGAGGGTGCCAAGTTGGGGGTCCTTGTGAAAGGAGCCAATAAGGCTGTGCATAATGTGGAGAAAGGTGGTAGAGACAAGCCTAGCTTCTTCTCCCATAATAATTGGACTCGGATCCTACAAGAATAGTGATTTTATTTATTTATTTATTTATTTATTTATTAAAACATTTTTATGCCGCCCCATTCGCCGAAGCCTCGGGGCGGCTGATTGGCAGGAGAGACAGCTGCTTTCCATCCATCACCCAAGCTAGGCTACCAAAAGTTTTAAGCAATATGTCAGATGTTTTGCTGAGAAGGTGCAGATTTTTCAGGATCGAAAAGAGGTAGGTGGACAAGCTGAGTGGGCAAGTTAAATTGAATGGAGGATTTTCAATCCTTCCTCCACCCTACCCCAGGCTGAGGATGAATTATGGGAAATGCATGTGTTTGATAAAGAAGGAAATGGTGAGTGAGGAAAGGAAGGGGCTAAGCCGAGAACAGAATCCATCCTCTTGTCAAGTTAATTACTTCTTCCTAACATTTCCTCTGGTCAAAACTGACAGCACCGTGTAATATGAGTGCTTTTTTATTTTTTAAAAAAAGCATTGTATCTAAAATGGCCGTTTGAAAACAAGAATTACTGCGGTAACACAAAGTTAGTCCATGAGCTGACAACAGATGATAGAAGAATGTGAGAAGAACTGGAATTTTGGCCCACGTGAGATTTTAAACCGTTAACAAATCTGAAAAATCCCTTGCAAAGCTGTCAGAATCCTCTTTGGCGGCTTTCTTCTTCTTCCTGGTGCATTCCTTTATTGATACGGTTTCTAGTTCAGCAGGGCAGTACCTTTCAGTGAGCATTAGATCAGGTGTTTGCCACTGGGCCAGAGTTTTGTGGGAGCTGCCGTAAGGCATGCTGATCAATGGAAAAGATCTATTTGGGTGCCTGAACCTGTGCAGCCTCTTCCACGTAAAACTTCCTGAGACCTCCTGCGTGTGACAGTTGCTGCCCATGACCTGCCATTAATTTGTGCCGACACTGAAAGCCACGTACCAAGCCAGGTCATTGGCCCGTTTTAGCCCAACATTTTCAACTTGCGAAGGTTCTCCGGGATATCTTGGGTTACTCTGCGTGCGAAGCTTGTGCTGCCCCACAAAGCTACAGCTCCTCCCCAGCCAGCTCACGTACAGTTCACTCTGGGATGGCAGCTCCCATGAGGCTCTGAGGGGCGAAGCCAAAGAACTGATGTCTTGTGCTGGTCAAAGCAGGGACCAAGTTGGGTGGTATTTAGTAACTTAAAAGTCAGTGATGTGATGATGGAGGTGATGATGAAGAGATAGAGGAGAGCCTAAGCTTTTCTGTCTAACTGTCCTTGAGTGCAGAGTTGTTTATATCTTCATCTTAAGCATCACATTGCATTTATATTCCAGCTGTTTTCCTGTTCTAAATTCTCCCTTTCTTCCATGCTGGATCTCCGTGGAGCATCCATGGTTTGGTCCCCAGGTGATCTTGCCTCCAGGAACTGACTAGACTGGGATCTATGTATCTTCTTCAGAGGTGCTGCATCACCTTCTTCCCAAATAGTACTCTCTTTTCCAATGTTTCTTAATGGTCTCTACTCAGCCCCACGGCTAATTTCCTCAGGTCATATAGAGGTCCTCCGTAGAACTTTCTGGAGCTCTTTGGCTAAGAAGGAGGCGCCGTTGCTCCTTCCCGTTCTGTGCATCCTGTCCCACCTAGTTCTTTTTGGACCACTTCTGTCTGAATTTGGTGGAAACCTGTAGAAAGCAGTTTCTCCCCTACAATCCAACAGCTTGTTTGTTTGTTTGTTTGTTTGTTTAAGTTATATGCCGTCCTATTAATGATAGGCTCTCAGGGCGACTCACATCACAATAAGATCCATCATTCACAATAAAACCAAAACTCCACATGATACGATACAATATACAGCACACTAAAATCCATCATTCACAATAAAACCAATAGCAATAAAATAGAACTATAAAATTGATTAAATAGAAGCTATAAATTGCATAAATAGAACTATAAAATTGAGCAAAACAAAATGAAGACAACAAAATTGAGTAAAGCAAAATGATGACAATGGATAAAATAAATATCCTATGGGGAATCCATAAGCCAATTAAAATATCATTCATCAATATCTAGCATAAAATTAATAAAATCGTAAGGCAGCAGCATTTAAAAATACGAAATCTTAAAGTCATCATTAAATTGAACCATCATTCAATTCAAAATAGCCACGGGTCAAAAATGTCTTCAGTTGGTGCCTAAAAGAGAGAAGGACGGGCACCAACCAAACCTTGAGCAGAATTGAATTCCAGAGAGTGAGAACTATGGTTAAAATGCAAAGGATGACTTCAGATGAAGGCTGCAGTGAATGGGCTGGTATGCATAGAGAAAGGTGTTCCTTCAAGCCCAGCTTCTCTTAGAGAACCTCAGAAGGAAGCTAAGATGCCGAATGAGTCCGACCCTGATATCTGGCAGCCACACTTACCCTGGTTGTCTTCACACTGACCAGGCTGCCGTCAGTTTGTTTGTGGGTCTTTTTTGGTAGCACCATCAAGGTTATAGTGAGTAGAAGCATTGTTCATGGGATGCGAAGAGACAATGTAGGCTCTGACCGCAGGCCTCACGTGGCTATTTGGTGCCAAGTTTCGGACCAACATTCAGTGATATAAAAGACCCCTGCCCCAGGAATGGGAGAAACAGCGAGTCTTGCATTCATTCAGGGTTCCACCTGAAACCTCGGCCTGCCATGTTCCTGTTCCTGAAAGTGAACTTTCATTGTCTGAATGAGAATTGTGCACATCCAATGCATGAAAATGGATTTCACATAGAACTGTGAAAATGCAAACCTGGTACCTTTTATCATTTGTGGTGGACGTGTGTTAAAGCAAAAAAATACTGGGTTAAAATACACAAGTGGCTTGAGGAAATGCTGCATAAACCGTTAACATTTAAACCTGAAGTCTTATTAGGTATTGTTCCTGATAATCTTGATAAACAAGCTATATATTTAATTTTACATATAACTACTGTGGTGAGGATTGCATTTGCTCAACACTGGAGAAGCGAAGACCCACCTAATGAAGAGCTGATTTTAAAAAAGATCTTGGACCGTGCAGAGGTAGACAGATTGACTTTGTCTCTGAAGGAGAAGGAAGATACGTACTTCTATCAAACTTGGAATATCTTTTATCATTGGTTAGAGAAACAGGACTATGTGTAGAATTGAATATAGTTTTTAAACGTTAAAAAAAGAGCATAATGTTGACCCAGTATATCCGATGTCCTGAATAATTGTTGTTGTTGTTTAGTTTTGGATTTATAGAGAAAATAATAAAATTTGTTTAAAAATAAACTGTGAAAATGCATCCTCCCCCTGCAAAAAACCCTGTGCATTTTAAACTGCACGTTGTTCTGATGAATGCATTTCTGATCACGAGCTCAAGATCATGCAAACTTTTCCTGAGAAATGTGTTCATGTTCATTGGTGCAAATAAGGCAAGTGTCACTATTTAATGAACAGGAACAAAATGTTGGTGTTTCCTTACTCTGAGTTTCTGAAGAGCTGTTCTTTGTCAAAGAATACAGCACTGGGGTAACTGGGCGCATTGTCTGACATGCTGCAACAAGCTTTGCGTCTCCCCATGAGTTTATGGAAAGGACTGGGAAAGGCAGTGATGAAAAGTGAAAATTAAGGTTTCCAGATTCTGGTGTCACTTCCTGCTGTTGGCATCAGTGAAAATGTCCCATGATTTACCCAGGTGTACATGAAATGGGAATTTGATGGTCTGCTGAATGTTTATTAGAGCGGAAGCACAAATAGAGACAGATCTGGTCTTCGCCACTCCATGTCTCCTAGCAATCCTAGTAGGATTTTGCTTGACTGCACCACCAACCTTCTCCTGGCATAGAAGAGTTGTCTCCAATTCTACCTGAAGTCTTATTTTGAAAGCTGGGTTTAGGAGGAAGAAAGAGCAAGGAGGTTTGGTGATGCCGCATTTGATGTCTTTCTTAAAGGTGACTCTTAGGCTGTTATCAGATGGTGGTTTTATTCTAATCTAAATCATCAAGAGCCTGGAAGGACACGGTAATCCATCCTCTTGGGGGAGGTGGGCAGAAATCAATGCAAGGCAGTGTCATTAGCAATATTCGCTCGAGTAAGTCAGTGGTGTAGGGACAGTGGGAGAAGGCGGAGGCATTGTTTGGCCTAATGCATTGTTTGGCCTAATGCATTTTGACTACCTTACAGCTTTTGTAATCAGATTGTTTAGGCTTTCAGGAAAGATGTTATGGATTTTTTCCTTATCTGCTAAACATTCTAATAGACTCTAATGCAATTGAATAAAGGCAGAGCAGTCCCATGGAAGTCTCATGAGCACAAGCCCACAAAATATAAGTGATGCTTCATGTGCAGTACCAGAGGCAAAGGCGCATCAGTGGTCGCATGCTCCTCCTTCCTGTTTAAATGTTGTTGGCTGAAAACAGAGACTTCGGACAGTCTTCCATGATGTGGAGCCTCCAGATGTTTTGGACAATTCCCATCAGCCAGAGACTGTGACTAACGGTCAGGACAGTGGGCATTGCAGCTGAATTTCCTGGTGGGCACCCTGCTGGCATGAATGCTCTGGAGCTGTTTGCTCAAACTTACCTATCCTCATGTAAAATGCTCTTGTAGTCCTGCAAAGGTGGTGCTCTTCAAGGTGTGGAGGAGCCCGCAGTATCCTGCCCCCCAGCCAACAGTGTTGTGGCCATAGTGTGGCAGGATGCCTTCCTTCCCTGGGGGGAAGCTGACCCATCCTCTGAGCCAGTAGCAAAGTTTTGCTCAATCTCTGTTCCCTTGAAACTTCTTTTTGGTCCATTTTAGGCCAACATTCTAACATCTGTACTGCTCCATATACCATAAAAAGTATTAGAGGCAGGTCAAGACCTCCAAAGTACTGGTAGTTCCTGGGTTATGAAGGAGTTTCAAGAAAACGGAAATTTGTCTCTAAGTCAAATTTGTATCTAAGTCAGATCATGTATAGTCAGCCCCCCACATTGGTGGGGGCTAGGATACAGGACCCCTATGAAAGTTGAAAAACTGTTCCTTCCAAACTCACAAGTGCCGACTCTTTGCAGCAAGATTTCCCTCTCCAGATGGGCAGGGCAGGAAGGCATGCCTGGGAGGCATCCCTCTCTCCTCTTTCCCTTCCTTCCTCTCTATGGTGATGCTGTGAAGGCCTCCCTCTCTCACCTTTCGTTACCTCTCTCACTATGGTGATGCTTGAAAGGCCTCCCTCTCTTTCTCTCTCTCCCTATGGCAATGATGATTTTCTGCAGTAATTTTTAATTAATAGGCTTAATTAATTAATTAATAAAAATAAAACCTATTAATTTGTAAGTATGAGCTGTTCGAAACGTGGATGTTCATAACTCGGGGACTGCCTGTATTGTGTTGTTTCCACCTCCTCCTGAAAGCAAGTTCATTTCAGAAAGCCTCTTAATTTTACCCTCCCTTTCAGCACCAAGGAAATTGCAAAGGGATTTCGCTCTCCGGATGGGTGGGGCAGGAAGGCCAGCTTTTGCAGGGGAGGGCCCTCGCTCCCCCTCTGCATCCTCTCACTCTTTATGGTGATGATGATTTCATAGAGCAAGTTTTAAAAAATTATTATTTTAAGCATTTTCATACGAGTCCTTTAGTCAAAAGACGCTCAGGATGGGTTTCTGATAGTTCATTTGTAAGTACAGCTTGTTTACAACTTGAATGTTCGTAACTTGGGGACTGCCTGTATTCAAGGGCTCCATCTTCTGGCTCCACTTAATCGACTTGTTTAGCCTCAGAGACTAACACAGGTTGAGGAGTTTTACCATCTGCAGATAAATCATCGTGTAAACCTATACAAGACTGCTCCGTTTCTAAGATAGGTGGGAACTGCCCTACCGTGCCTGGGTATGATCATTGTATTTATAGCAAGAGATTGGACTGTGCAAGGTCATGTAAGTAACATAACTTTGAGTTTTCTTCCTGCAAGAAAGCAAACAAAAGTCTAATGAAAAGTTTACTTTGCACTTAAAAAATGTACCAAGTTTATGATGCGTACTCAGAAGTGTAATCCTTCATGGATATTGTTTCCACTTCTGGAGCTGTTTAATATCCTTGAAATGCCAAGTACAAAGATGTGCATCTGATCTATGTTTTCAGCTGCTCCTTTGCAGTCATTCAAAATGCCAAACAAGTTTCTCCACCCCCTTTTCTTTTTGACAACTCCAGCAGCATAAATTAGAAGCAGCAAGAGCTGATACCGGGAGATGGAGATACAGCCACTGCATTTGATTAACTTCCTCCAACTTCTGGATTATTTGTTTCAGAGACATAGTACTGGATTGACTGCGTCTTTAAAAAACAGACATATACAAATATTTGGGAGTTGTTGTGGGGTGGGAAGCATGTGGAAAAGTTAGAGGGAAACTACACACAGAACATTTGTAGGCAAGGAAATAATTCACACTAATAGCAGGAGAATTTCCAGTGCAACACGAGCAATGTCACACTTCTGCAAGTGTCTTCGGTCACTGCAGAAAACTCATCGCACCTGTTAATGTTATAGGCATTGGGCTAGAAGTCTCTTATGCTAATGCAGATCATTTATGTTGGCACTTGTGTCTATAGGATACGACCCATTGATAGTGCCAAACCAGTGTGGCCAAAGACTTGGCCTTGCTCAACCACATTTGAGCAGTGGAGCCTTATACTGTGTTAAGACAAAGAATGTGTCCCATGAGGCTTTTCCCCTCTTTCTTAATAGTGGAATCCAGGGTCATCAGTGAGTCCAAGGCAATAGTCTACATTGATCCAACCTGGTGCTCTCCACACAAGTTGGAGTACATCTTTCATAATTCCTGGCAGAGTCTATTCTAACATATCTGATAAGCACCTGGCTGGGAATTCTGGGAGTGTTCAGAGAGCTGGGCAGGAGAAAACAAAAGAGAATACCTCACACTATAATTTGCCAGCAAAAGACCCAGTGATTTAGATGGCCATCAAGGAGGATTAGAAATACCAGTGGAGTAGGAGAGATGGCTCATGAATTGCTATGAGTCATGAATGTTGTACAAATCAGACCTGTCTGGAGGCATTCGGCTGCCGAGTACCCGTTGCTGGATTGGGGACTGTCAATGGGGGTTCTTGCCTTCATGCCTTGTTTGCCCAAGGTGACATTGCTTTGGCTACTGTTGTACATGGAATTCCAAACAATATAAGATTATCCAAGCATGCAGAGATACCGCCATGTTCTTAACAGAGGTGGGTTTGGCTTCGCAAAGAAGAGGCAAGGTAGATACGTGTCTGCTTGAGGAACAGCTGTTACTTTTCGGTGACCATTAGCAAGCCCATTAGTGTAATAAATGTCTCTTGTTAATTGTGGCAAACCCCATCTAACTCATTTGCACTGATGTCTTATACACACTTCTTTAGCTTAGCAGGGCTTACTTCTGAACAAACCCGCATAAGGAGAAGTTGCATCTTAACTATCTTGCTTATTCACTAGGGCTCACAAAGCAGTTGGATATTCTAGGGTGAAAGTCACCAGATAATAGCAAAATACATCTCATGCTTCTCCTGAAAGGTCAGGGCTCCCGTGGCTATGGAACAGATTATTCTTAAAATGTCACTCCACAAAGAGCTGAAATGCCTATGAAAACCGTTTTCTCACTGTCTAGCAATTAAGTGGCCGCGTCTGGAGTTTGCCGTTCCATCCAAGTTCCCAGCTGAAAGAAGTGCAATTGAAAAGATCCTGTTTTTATATAAAATAATGTATTTATGTGTGTGCGCCGTGTTTCAAAAAGTACTGGGGCAAGTTCTTCCTAAAGTGTGTGTTGGTCTTACTTCCATCCCTCCTGGAAGGAAAGCTGGACTAGGACCGAGGGCCTAGATGAAGGACGGCCGGCCTGTTCCACTTTCCAAAATGGCACAAGACCTTCCTGCATGAACATGCATTTGGAGGCTGAGGGAAAATAAGGAGTGGAATTATGCATGTTTTCTTTGGGTGTATTTTTAAATTTTGCTTTATGGAATTAACCGCCATGATGGTTTGAAATTGGGTGGGATACGAACCATGAGACAAATAAATACAGGCTTTATTTGCAGGACTGGAGCACCCAAGATCAAATCTGCCCTCAAGTACAAAGCTCACTCCATGACCTTAAGCCATAACTTTCTCTTGGGATAAAATGGCGACCTGGCGAGGCCTTGTACGCCCTCTTGATCCCAATCTTCTTGGAGGAAGGCTGATCTGCAGGTGTCTTCTAATAGGACCCAAGATGTTCAGACTTTTCCACATAGTCAAGCAGTGGTAAGAAGAGTGCTCTAAGACAGGGTTGACGCACATGGCCGATGTAAAGAGGGCCCTCGTGTTTCCTGCTCCTCCCTGACTTTGTGCTGGTCTTTGCTAGCTTCTCTTTGGGGGAGAAGTGGGGAGGGGGAAACATTTAGCCATCCCCATATCATCTGCCCAGATGTGGTTGTGGAGTGTGGCCTTTCGCAAAGGGCCCTGTAAGTTGTACAGACTTGCTTCACTAGCAAGGGCTCATGCTCACAGAAGGTCTCTGAGTGTGGGAGCCATGTGGGGCAGTGGTTAAGAGTGCAGATCTGGGTCTCAGAAGATCCCACTCAGCCTTGAAATCCATATGTGACTGGGCCAGTCACAGACTCTCAGCCCAGCCTACTTCACAGGGATGTTGTTGAGGGTAAAGCAGAGAGGAGGATAACCCTGTAAGCTGCCTTGAGTTCCTTGCACAAGGACAAAAGGCAGGATAGAAATGCAATGTCGTTGTCATCGTCATCGTCATCACGTGCATTTTGCTGAGTTCCCTTATGGAGCCTCATGCAGACTTTCAGGCTCAATGTACAAAGGCCAAACCATATCGGGAAATCAGGGGTGGTGTTTATGGGCATGCCCCAACCCCTCCCCCATGTCTTCCCTACATGTGTGCATCCAGATGCTTGTAGAGCACCATTCACCAACCTGGTGGCCTTCAGAGGCATTCGGACCACAACTCCCAGAATTCCCTTCCAGCAGGGCCATGGATTGTGAATTCTGGGTGTTGCAGTCCAAATGTGTCCGGAAAGCACAAGGTTGGGGAAGGCTGCCGTCAAGGGTTCTTTCATCTGTGAGAGGATTCGGTCTCACAGGACCTTCTTGAGACCTTTTCATCTCAGCAGATTTTGAACATGGCTGAGATATGGGTGAACCAACCCATGAAGTGCGCATGCTTTCGGTGCCCCTGCATCAGCTCCACATCCAAAGCCGCGCTCCAGCCAACCCAGCACAGTGGTGTGGCTGGTGTCTGACATTATTTACAACCTCTCCGACTAAAACTGGTGCAAAACTCATTTGGATTCTGTCAGCAACAATTCAGTGTGTGCCATGAAATCCAGCCTTCCAAGGTGTGCTGAATTCCAATCCGTATTAATTTAATTCATTTTTATTATGTTGTGGTACACTTTCCTTTGGAAATGAAATTTTGAACGAGTTTTCCCCATATAGCTGACTGAATTGCATGTATTATATTAGAACCAATAAAACCATCCAGTCAGTTTTTCATTCTATTGTTTAATTTATAGGTTTTCATGAAGTAACCCCCTTCAGAATGTAGTTTGCTCTCTATATAAAAAGAGAGAGAAATGAAAATGTGCTCCTTGAGTTACAGATAATATATTTTTATACCCTGCTCTGAAATTACACCAATTTCTTGTCATTTTTCTCTGTGTGGTACCATTTGGTGTCAGTAGCACGTAGTAAAGAAACATAACAAGATTTCGGCATTGGAGGAAGCAGGCTGTATATTTATTTATTTGATTTTTGTAAAGTTAATGTATTTCTTACTCATTCCCTGAGTTTCACAGGGACACGGTCGTCAGCTTATTTAGTTCTGCCAACTCTGCATCCGCTGGTAAAGACTCCTGGGTTTGCTGGCAAGCTTTCCCCTAGCGATACCTGGTGGTTAATCCGGGGTCACTCGCATACAGATCTTGCAGTCTACAAATGAGCTATGACTTGGGTCAGGCTGCCATATCCTGAGAATTCAGAAACGGTGCTGTAAAGGTTATAGGGAGCCCTATAAATAAACCAGCAGAGGTTACTGGCCTGCTTGTGGCAGGAAGAGTGAGAGAGAGCTTCATTCATCATGTAAGAGCCCACTGCATTCTGGTGCTGTACATAACAGGAGATGCTTCCATACGGTGTTTGGTATGTATGTATTTATTTAGAACTTTTATATGCCGTCCCTTATGCTTGGCATCCCAAGACGGCTCACAATCAATAAAATCAAATACATTAAAAACAATCTAACTATAAATACCATATAACCAATAAAATGCGGCTGTTGCATAAAATACTGATTTTTAAAATAACAGTTAAATAAAAAGGTTTTGACCTGGTGCCAAAAAGAGTATAAATTCAAACCTCTCCAGGAAGCACATTCCACAATCTGGGCGCCACCGCAGAGAAGGCCCTACTCTGAGTAGATTTCCTTTTTACCTCCTTCAAGGAGGGTTCCCGGAGCAGGGCCGCTCCCCAGATCTTAAGGGGTGTGAGGGTATATTGGAGGGACATACCTGCCCATCTTTGCTAGCCTGTCCACTCACCTTTGCATAATTCCTCACCATTTGTAGCTACCAAACTATTGGTTCAACACATAAGTCGGACTGGGCAAAACTCTGCCAGTTTCTCTTTCTCTGAGTCCCCCTCTCTCCCTCTCCCCCTCTCTCCCTCTCTCTCTCTCTCTCTCTCTTTTCCCTTAAAGTGTATGTTGTCATTTCCACACAAATTTGAGAATCCTTCCATGTCCACATGAGAATGGAAACCTACTTTCATGCATATTTCCCCAATTAAATATATTTTAATATAATTTATCCCATTATGCTTTTCTTTCAAAGCAGCTATCCTAACATGATTCATCTCTGTACAGTTCTTTTCACTAGTTACACATTTTTGGATCTGTGAATTGCACCACAAAATTCAGAAAATGGCAAATATGACTAGTTTGGTTCACATACTGCTTCTGGGAACACAAATTAGGTGGGATCACGTCAGATCCTGCCACTAGCAAATCTCAACAAATCACCGAAGGGGGCAAAACTTTCCGCTTCTGCAAAGAAATTCTATACTTCAGTGCAACCCTCGTTTTCCAGTTTGTAAGGATGAACAGAATCAGTGAGACTTTGTTCGTAAGCAGACGGGGGGCAGGAAAGAGCAAGATATTAATTATTTTGACAGATTCAATGTCAAAGTCACAGCTGCAGGACAGAAATTGTCCCTCATTTATGTCGGTGTTTGGAGATCTTTGAACAAAAATGCCTTTGTTTCAACTTGTATGGGCAGGAAAGGGTTCGGGTTTTTTGAAGGGTACACAGAACAGACAGCAGAGCAATGGACAAAAGAAGCAGGCTAACATCCACCCTAAACATTTGACTACAGCCCCCTTTCCTTGCCCACAGCTGTTCCCATGTGGAATTTGATCCGAAGGCAGGGAGCAGGAGGCGAAGGGAAGGGAAACCCTTCATCTCTGCATTGAAGGGCTCTGAATGGTCTGTTTCTGTCATGGCCAATGCAGCAGTTCCTTGCCACTCTCTAACTGTAATGAGAAGGATTCACACACATCAGTGTCATTGGACTAACCTTTGTAGGTGAAGTCTTGGCTGGACATTCATGGGGTCTTGGGGGTCTCTGTTTACCAAGGGGGTGTTTGAACAGACTCCCACAAAGGGAACAGTGGGAGTTCCCAAAGCAGCACCAGCCTCTAACTAACCCACACTGGGAGAAGAACTAGGCTTTATGGGGGAAATGCAAGATTGCCAAGCTGTATGTTTTCTTCTTTTCTTTCTTTTTTTGGGGGGGTCAGTTGGCAAATGGGGGTGTGGCAAATAGAAGCTGCCACAGCCATGAATTTAGCTTGCCAAGATTATGCCAAGCCCAATCCTCAGTTGAATTCTCGGTTGCCATGATGTGTGAACCATGGCTGGTTAAGCACCAACACAGAAAGAGAACTCACGGTTTGTTGTTAGCTTGCTTGCTCAGGGTTGTTTAAGCCATGGGTAGCTGTTATGTGTGAACCCAAAACCATGGGTTGTTTTGCCAGGCTACAGAAGGGATGGACAACCCTGATCAGAAGCACCAGCTCCTTTAGTTGCAGCTGTACATTCACTTGCCCTTTTCCAGAACTAGTGGCAAAGCAAAAAATATCCGGCAGCAACAAGCTGGCTTGTTGGATCTCCCGCTTCAAGCTCCGACAACTTAGAACTGCTCCAGGCAGTTCTGGGAGAGTTTTAACGGGCTCCTCCCACACGCATGTCCTCACCCTCCACCAGCACCTCACTAATTAGCGGATCAAGTTACCTGCAGCTGCACAGCAAAGCACAAGCAAACAGTAAAATGCGAATTGAACAGACCTAGCAAAAATACCAGGCTGTGCTCGGCTGCCCGAAAAGCAGTGACTGCCTGGCCTGGAGAAGCCAGATGGCCAGCCTGCGAGGGGGATGCCATCCGAAGGACTTGGCAAGCTCTGAGAGGGTAGAAATGTAGGGGGGCCTGGGAAGCTAGAATGAATCATGGGGGGCGGGGGTTCCCCAGTAGTGCAGCAGAAGCTCTGGAGACCCTAACCTCACTTTTCTCCGCATCAACTGGATGCAGACACATTCAGAGGTGGAAGAACAACTTCAGCTGCCTCTGTGATGTATTACGTAACTGGGGCATATATTGTTCGAGTTCCAGCTACAGGAAACAGATGCGTGTGGACTTCCAAGACCCGGCAGTTCAGCTCCCTTGCCTCCGAGTCAGTGCCTTCCATCAGGCCAAGCTGCCAGACTCATTGGTTACAGGCAGTTGCTGTCCATAAAACTCCTACAGTCCTGCAATACGGAATAAGGAAAAACGTGGCTACAATACTGGGAGACTTCGATTCTCCTTGAGTATCCTTGGGTGTGACTCTAGAAGAGGGGATAACGCTGAGATTGACCACTGGACCATTTTGAGCATGGGGACATGTTCCTAGAACCTGCCCTGTAGGTCTCCGCATGGAAGCCATTTTCTGCCATCCTTCAGGAGAAGGCTTACTTCCTGGCAATTAGAATAGAATAGAATAGAATAGAATAGAATAGAATAGAATAGAATAGAATAGCTGGAAGGGAGCTATAAGGCCATTGCGTCCAACCCCCTGCTCTGCTTCTGCATGTGGTCGCCCATCCGGCTGCAGACCCACCTCTTTCCAGCTTAGCAAAGGTGCCTGGACATGCTGGCTTGGTGGATGGCCAGGTGGGGGAGCGGAAGCATGCTTGAAGGACCGGAGGTACTAGGTTTCTTCTCTGCATGCCTCCACCACAGGGATTTTTCCTGTATTTGAAAACATTGTCAAAAATACGTGAGCGAGCCCATTTCTCTAGAAACGCCCCAAAAGGTTGGGGCAGCTGCTCTGTGTAATTATTTGCAGTTATAAAAAGACGGAATAGGAAGTGGGTTGCTGACATAAAAAGTAACCTCGCCATGTTGATTCATTACTTTAATGGAGGCATAAGTAGGTTGTTAATCTGATTTCCTATATACCTCAGAAGAGTGCCATCTCGTTGGGGAACATCAGGCAAGTTAATACAGCACAAATGCTATTTTTGTATTGCAGATATATGTATTTCATTATGCTATAATCATTGCTCAGGATGGAGAAGATAAGAGTATGTATGAGAGAGAATTACGCTCCTTAATCAGTTATTCAATTACTTCCTCAGAAGAGTTTGAGGCTGCATCTTCACTTGGAGTTTGCATAGTGTCAGAGCACCTGTCACCGGCAAACCGAACGCCCCGGCATTAAAACAAGAGGGGCTAGTCTGTTGATTCTGGAGGAGGAAGAGTGTGTTCTGAAGACACTTTGGGCATCCACCCTGGTGGAAGCTAAGCAGGTCCAGCGCAGGCCTCAACCTGAAGGGGAGACCTGGGAAGCACATCTAGCCACCTTGGGTTCCACAATGGGAGAAAGGCGGGATATAAATATAATTAATAAACGCTAAAAAGACTGACAGTGTGGCAACTGTCAGTGGAGGGAGAGGTTATCCTTACCGCTAAACCAGGGCGATTTCAAGAAGCCAGTTCCCCGAGCCGCTGTGGGCCACGTCCCTGTTGCCGCAGCATCAAATATCCAACAGGAAAGGCATATGTTTTTCAACATTTAAACAAGCATGCTCACTTTGTCCGTTCTGAGCCTCTGTAGGGATGTGCGGCTGGATTTCAGCGCTAAACCGTGACTTTTTCCCGCCACTCCCCCTTTTTAAGTAGGCACTTTGAGGGATGGTGGTCCGTGTGTTACCCACCCCTGTAAATTAAGAACCTGATAGAGGCTTTCAGCTACAGCTTTGTTTTCGCCTAGTACTTCGCAGTAGTCAGATTTCATAGCTTGTTTCATTAAGAGCTCCAACTGGAGAATTTGAGAATGAGAGAGAGAGAGAGAACTTGGTTTTAATCCTAGTTAAGTTTATTGCATTTTCGCTGCTGAAACATGACATTAGTCTATATGGATAAAATCAAAAAAGCTGAAGGACTGAGCGTGTGTGGGGTGGGTAGAATGGTAAATGACGATCAGGAAAGGAATGTACATTACCGATCCCCAGTGGGGGGAAGTCACCGTGGAATCGGTTCAACAGATTTGCTCCTTCACGTGTAGCGAAGAAACTGGAGAGGATAAATAAACACAGAGCAGAAATTACCGTCTGCCTCTTTCTTAATTCAAAAGGCATTATCTGCAATAGTAACCGTGGCACAAGGCTGCAGCACTGTAAATTAAACAGCAGCTTTTTATAGGGCTGACTTGGGTGCCTATAGCGGGAAGAGACAGGTGGTAAGCAGAAAACTTTGCACAAGATCTATTGCTCTGTGTCTCCACTGATCCAAGAGGACAGAACTCTGAGGGCAGTGCTGCAAAGGCATGCAGGTAGAGACTGGCAGGGCCTTTGGAATAGTTGCTGTGTTTACGGATGCGCAGGCAGGAAATACTGAAGTCAAATACATTGCTGCACAAGCAGCGTAACTTCCAAACCTGCATCAGATTCCCAGGAAGAGCACTTGTCCTTTGGGAATGCTTCAGCTTCCCCCAGCATCTGTCCAGACGGAATTGGCTCGCTTGTTCTTGCTGACTTTGTCCCTCTCGCTGAGCAAGGGCTGGAGAGAGAGATTCAGCCCCACCGGGCATCCTTAATCCTCCTTCAGCCCCTCGATTGCTAAACGGGCAGTGCCATTTACTCCCTCCTTTTCTCTTAGCAACTGCTCTGGTCTCCTCTCTGCAAATTTGGAAATCGGGCATTTACTCTAATTGCCAAATCGTAATAGGGCAGTTGTTATAATAATAATCATCTTTCCAGGATCTGTGAGAGAAGTATCAATACGTTGCATGATAAATACCTGATGAGTTAAAAGGTTTATGAACAC
The DNA here is from genome assembly GCF_004798865.1 of Varanus komodoensis. NCBI lineage: Eukaryota > Metazoa > Chordata > Lepidosauria > Squamata > Varanidae > Varanus > Varanus komodoensis. The sequence goes on along the minus strand of NW_025336259.1, from coordinate 3,569,383 downwards.
GGTCACCATATACTGCAGTCCCCCTAACTTTATTTTCACTTACCTGGGAATTCAATTCCATTGAAGTAGCAGGACTTGCTTCTGGGGAGCTTTTATCAGATTGCCCTGAAGGACAAGCCTACTCATTGCAGGCCAAGAATGAGCTGTCTTTTAGGGAACGTGCCCAACCATTTCATGATGGATGGGTGCATTTTGGGAAGTTTTCCTTCCTGCTTGTCCTTTTGAATGGCTTGTGTGGGTTTTTAAAGAAGTTGAAGGTGTTATTAGCAGCAAAACTAGTAATTGCAATTGGAGAAACAAGGACAGTTCTCGGTCCCACAGCTGAGTACTGGGATATTTCAACCCTACACACATAACTACGCTCAGAAGATACTAAGAAAAAGGCTTACAATACCAAAACCTTGAGTCAGTGGTTTTGTTCTGTTTTTGTTTTCCTTTTGCTACTCTGGAATAATAACAAATGTGTGTTAAGTGACCCTTTCCACGAATCTGTGGTGCAACCACACGTGGGCAGCGCCATTCAGTTCTGGTCACCGCATCAAAAACTGGATATTACGGAGTTGGACAATGTGCAGAAGTGGGCAGTTAAAATGAAAACAAGGTTGAAGCAATTCCTCTGTGAGGAAAGGGGGCAACATCTGGGGTTGTTAGGCTTAGAAAAAAGGTGAGGAAGGGGAGGCACGATGCAGACATGCAAAAGTAGGTAATGTGTAAGGAATGTGGATCGGGAAACAACTTTTACCCTCTCATAGTTGTAGCAACAAGTGAGGGCATCGCAAGCTGATTGGTGGGAGATTCAGAACAAATAACGGGTTTTTTTTTCACTCAACACGTCGTAAATGTTTCACTACAAGGTGTAATGATGGCCACCAACTTGGATGGGAATGAGCATATTCATGGAGGATCATGCCTTGAGTGGCTAGTAATCCGTGGCTGTCCGCTGTCTCCAGGATCCGGGGCCGTGCGCTTATGTACGCGAGTTGCACTCACATCTGACTGTGGGGTTTCTGTGCGCAACTGCTTGGTCGCTGTGGTAGAAAAATGAAGGACAAGATGGTCCCTTGGCCTGATTCAGCAGGGCTGTTCGAAGGGTCCCACATTCCCTAATGCCTGTTTTGGTCGTATAACGCCTGTGTTACTGGGTATTTGGTTGTGGTGTGTAAAATGCTGACAATATATGTAGATAGAGAGACTAACTTTCCAGTTTACTTAGAGTTCTGTGTAACCACTAAGCTTGCATAGTTTTTAAGCGAGAGGAGATAATCCTTTAAAGTGATCATCTCAGATAATTCATGAAAATGCACTGCATTTGTGAAGCTCACCAAGTGGTTGTTTTTGTTTTCCCCACAGATCATCCGCCAAGTCTTCAAAACCACTCAAGGCTTCGAACTCCCCCACCGCCACTTTCACACGCACACACGCCAAACCAGCATCACGCGGCCTCCATTAATTCCCTAAATCGAGGGAACTTCACTCCGCGCAGCAATCCTAGCCCTGCTCCCACAGACCACTCCCTTTCCGGAGAGCAGCCGGCTGGGACGCAAGAGTCGACACACGCTCAGGACAACTGGTTACTTAACAGTAACATCCCCCTTGAGACAAGGTAAACCCTATTTTGTTCCATTGTGATAAGATGCTGTCTTTACGCAAGTTTCTAGTCCTCACCGCTGTGGAGAAAAGCCTGGAAATACATCCGAGGCTGCTGGTGATTGCTCAGAGTGCATCTTGAAGGGTATTACAATCATGGAAGGTAACATTCTATGCCGCCCAGCTCTTTATCTCCAACCATGGATGCACTTTCTTACCAGCATTCTGACAATCTGATGCTCCTGGCAATCCATGCATTCTTTCTCTGAACCGAACTTTGGCATGTGTGGTTGCACTAATTCTGGCCGCAGCTCCGTGTAACTCAGTATGGGCAGCAGCTGATGGATCAAGGCCAACGAACGGAATTGTGCTAAATGGATAAGTGTTTGCGATGTGTTCCCTTTTCAGATTTGAATGTGGGACATCTCTGTGTGCAGGTATGACATGCATCCAACCCCTGTGGTCCCTGAGGATTTGGGGTTGGCATCGGGCCCATGCCAAGGTCTGATGCAGTCCCTTCCTCCCAGTACACCTCATCATCATAACCTTCCGGCGGCAGTCTTCTCCCCAGGAGAACGCCCTTCCAAAATGGTGCTGAATGCATCCATTTTGTTACAGAGTCCTCCTTCTAGGGTGCTTAGGGCACCTGGTTCCAGGTAAAGTCTATATAACATGTGCATGGGAGCAATGTGAAAAGCCAGAGTGCCGTCGAGTCCAGCAAGCCTCTTCTGCATCATTGGTCACCCAGAGTGCAATTTCTTGCAGCCCCAGCAACTGGTATTCACTCGGTATTGTCAGTACCACTTCTCCAACAAGAGCAGGTGAAATAAAGGGTTGGGAGGGAGCCTCCTTTCTTGGATAAAATACGTCCTGGCTTTGTGGCACCTACTTTTTGCCCCCTGAATTCACCCCCTGAGGTAGGGCCTTCCCTTCCCATAGTCAAGCTCATCTTGACTGCGTCCCGGAGCTGTGTGGTGAGGCCCAGGTTTCCACACAGTGTTCTCTGGCGTCTTGTTTGCTTTTACGTGCATCCAAAGCCCGAATGGGTTTGCTAAATGTTTCATGTGAAGGTGGACCTTTGGGCGGGTTCAGACAAGGCGCATTCCTCAACATGCAAGCAGCCCCACGTTTCCAGTTACGCATCCGTGCAAACCAGCCTGCACCATCCTGATGCCTTCCAAATATATTCGAGTGCTGCTCCCAAGTATGACCATGCTGGTTGGGAATGATAGGAATCGCAGTCTAACACATCTGGAGAACACCGGAGTCGGGAAAGCTCCTGTAGACAGTTCTGTCCAAATTAATGATAGATGGGTCATTCTGTTTCCTGCCCATAACAGTTTCACGTGTTCCTTTGCATTACTTGGACCCATAATTCTTTAGTTTAAACAAATTATACAGCATTTGCAATACTTTTAAATTATTTTTACAAAGTAAGCACTTTTGTGTGCATTTGATCTCACATATTTTGTGTGTGTGTTTTCTCCTACCATGCATTTTTACTTGCATTTGAACCCAAAACATGTACGTCTGTCCACATTTTGGTACTTTTTCAGAAAAACCATGCTGGATCAGACCAAGGGTGCTTTCAACTCCACCAGCTTTCAGTTCTGCCTATGGCAAACCCGCAAGGGGGACATGCAGTAGCATCCTACCAATCAGTTTTCCTAAAAATGAGGACACTGTAAAGTCCTCAAACAGTGTTTGTGTCTGAATCCCCCACAGCAACTCCGTGACTACAGAAAAACTGCGTCAGAAAAAGTGGTAGTATCGCTGTTAGTGGCAGTTGTATGGTACTGCATTTATACCCAGTCTTTCTTCCACTTCGAAGGAACCCAAGGTGGCTTTCAAAGTTTTCTCCTCCATTTTATCCTCACAACAACAGAGTTGTGAGGTAGGTTCAATTGAGTAACTGGCCCAGAATCACCCAATGGGCTGCATGGCTGAGTAGGGTCTCGAACCCGGATCTCTTGAGTGCCAGTCACACACTCTTAACCACTACACCACACTGTTTCCCACTCTGTATCATTTCCGCTGGGCTACCTTCTATATTTGTTCTCAACAGGTATTGGTAGCTTAAGGCACTTGAGCTCCCATCAGCCCCAGCCAGCCCAGTCAATTGTGAGGGATCATGGGGCCCAAACATCTGAGTGACCCCAAGTTGCTGGCACCTGCTCTAAACAAAGGTCTATCAGTCCAGGCTTCTCAGATGTCAAAAGTCTGTTGGCTTAAACCAGGAGTGAGCAACATTCTCTCCATTCAAGTGAGAATGTGGAGAATTCTCTCCACATTTACACAAAGATAATATTTCAAAGCTTTCATGTGGGTGGGAGGAACGAGGGTCGGCAAGACCCAGAGCTCGGTCACCCGCACCCTCTGTAAAGTTTGACACCATCTTTCTCTCCCTCGAGGGAGAGCAGAGTGCAGGCTTGTGACGAGCTAAAAAAAGAGAATGTGATACCTTATTTAAGAGAGATGGAAAAACCGCTTGTTTTGGCTGTCCTTCCAGCAGCAGGTCTGCTGGACTGGAAGCTCTTTGACCGTTGTTGGTGCCATTGTGGCATTTTAATGGGATTGCAATACACTTGCTTTCATTATTGTTTTAATCCAGTAAATAACAACATTCCCTGGACTGCAATCTGTATCTTTCTCTCTCTTAAGTTCATGACCACCACACTCGATTTCCAGTACGCAAAAACATGAGCAGCCCATACATTCTTACACACCAGACACGTCTCATTTACACACACATGGTGGAAGGGGGAGAGAGAGAGAGAGATTTTCTCTTTCTTTCACTGTAGACACACAGCTCTCACAACGCAGAGAAAGAGGCACAAGCTTAGCTTTTGAGAGTACAGATCTGTCTGTAACTGTGCTTTCCAAACTCTTTTCTTTCATTGCTCAAATACAAAACTAGAATGGAGTTAAAATGCCTGGGCAAATACTAATGTTCTGAACTGGTGCAGAAAGAATAGTGCCTTGCACCACTGAAGAGCCACCAATGCTTCCCTTGGGAGTGCCTTGCACCATTGGAGAGCCACCATAGCAAAGAGACTATTTTTCTTGGATGGGCAGCATTCCTCTCGGACAGATGGACTCCAAGAAAGATGATCGAAATGATCTTACCATACAAGCAAGTTAATGGAAGAAGAATTTGTGTCTCAAGCTGCTTTGAGTTTTAGCAGAGGCATCAGCATCTTGAATTGGGCTCAGAAGCAAGGAGCGGCTGGTACGGATCTTTCAGAATTGATGGTTCCACCCAGATGGACCAGTCAGTCTTCTACCAGCTGAATTCTGCACGACTTGGGACTTCTGATTCAAGGGCAGCCCTGTACATTATGTGGTAGGCTATCTGCTTTACCTAGCATGGCCTTAATTCCACCTCTGCTGGAATTATGACCATACAAAGCCATAGACCATCTAGCTCAGAGCACCTTGATGTGGCAGGCAGGAAGTACCAGGCGATGCTTTCTTAGCTCACCTACCAAGAAATTTTACCTGGAGATGCTGAGAATTGTAACTATAACCTTCTCCATGCAAAGTATCTGTTGCGGTGCTTGGCATGGTCTCAGGTGTCCTTGTGCCACTGGAATCATCTTCAGAAGAGAAGCCTGAATCTTCAGGGCTGGTTGGCTGGTTGGCCCCTCAGAAGAACCTGGCAGAAGCCAAGACCGTCCAGCAGCCTCAAGCCGTCCAACACCTTTGAATCTGCCTCCTGAAGAAGCAGAGAACAGAAGGGGCATGTTGAGCTCCCACCTCACCCCAGAACGCTTGCATCTTAAGACAGGTCAGCAGCCAGGCCCAGGAGTGCTACTGTACCAAAGAGGACCACTCATCATGTAGTCTGTTAGGAGTAGGACATCTGAGAAGTTTCAAACATGGTGCAGGGAAGCATCGGTAGGACTTTGATTACGTCAACACCGACTCATCCCTGCTGGAAACAGTGCCTGAATTTCAGCCCCAGTCTCCACAGCTTCTTTTTCCCTGACCTTGCTGTGTGTTTGGACCTCTGTAATACTGACCCCTGGCCTTCTGCCCAAGTGCTTTTGGATTGCATTTTGGCCTGAAAAACCCCCACGGGCCTGTGCTTAGCTTGGCTTAGAATGGGGCATGTGAAGCTGAAGCTGCTGAATGTGCTGGGATGGTCCATTTACACCTATATTGCCCGTTCAGGATGCCAGAAGGCTCAAGACATCGTCCATCCCATCACCCGTGTCGTGGCATTCATAGAATCGAATCCAAGTATGCACTTGGCTCCAGAGCCTTGCCTGCTTTCAGCACAGTTGAAAAAACTTGCACGGTTTTCCCTTTTCTTTGTTTTTTTATAGCAGCTCCATAGCTTATTCCTGACGCAGCTTTGCTTGGACGAAGAGAAGAGGAAATTGCCTTGCAGCCGTCTTTCGCAGTTTGAAAATATAATCGGCATTAACAGTAGCTTGTAAGGCTATTTCCCCCATTTAAAACGGGTATGAGAAACATAAATTCAAAATGGGCTTACGTGTGCGTATGCTCCTCTGTATAGCTTCTTCCCCCGAAGCAAAATAAATCAATATCCTATTTAAGAAACTGAAATCAGTCAATATATTGAAAAGATTTAGCCTCCTAGCTGTGCCAGTCGCAGTGAGTATAATTGTCGTCTACATCGCATGCGAACTTGATCTTGTTAAGATGTAATGGGGAAGATGTCGTGGACTGCATTTTTCTCTCTCTGAAATATTGCCCCAGCAAGTCTGGAACCCTGCAAAGCACCACATCAGTCAATTAGCATCGTTTTCCATTAGTCTTCCCCCCACACCCCCCGCATTCCTTTGCCACATCTCTCTTCCCTCCTTCTGCCTTTGGATAATTGCATGTTTGCAGGTTAGTCTTTATTGCTGCTAAGAAGCTCCATCTCTTTTAAACTCAAGCAGAATGTCTTCAGAAGCAGCGGCAGATGTATAGAGTTTTTGGGCTTCTCTAAGGAGCTTTAATTTGGGGGTGGGGAGTAGGGGGGCAGTTTGACTGCTTTTGCCTCCTGTACTCTTCCTTCCAAGGTCTGCAGAAAATGGTCTTTCTCCAAACAGGCTGTGGCTTGGCTTGGTTCACAGGTCATGACAAGCCACCCTGTGTGGTTTCCATGGTGCATAATTTTTTGCCAGGATGTTTAAGTGGTTTCCATGCTAATGTGGTTTCCTGCTTCCTCACTCCTTCCTCCCACTGTTAGCACACATCCCATCAGCCACTGCAGCTGAAATTCAATCCATGCTGGATGGCTGGAGCAACTCTTGCAGTAGTTGCTGCTTTGTAGTACCTGTGAGCCATCCCGAGATGCCGAGACATGTGGTGACGGCATGTAAAGTTTTCAATCAATCAATCAATCCTGCAAACCAGGACTATGGAAACCACAGTGCCAGGTTTGGATGGTCGAAGAAACCATGGTGAGGCCTAGAAACCATAGGCAGACTGTTGTTTGTTATCATGGTCTAAAAGCCAAACGTACCATGTGGAAATACCACAACAGGGTTCGGATGACGTGACAGACCATCCTGCTCAAGAAGCCTCCATGACTTGTTGAGTTGTGGGAACCTGTCCTGTGTGTCCATCTAGCGGCGTGCTTTCTGCTCTGACTTCCCAGGGTCTTTAATAGGCATCTTTCTCACCGTCTTTTACCATATCCATTTAATTGAGACAACTTGGAATTCATCCTTGGCTTCCTACTGAGCTGTGGCCCCTTGCCCACGTTCGTGGGATGTGGAGGAAAAACCTGCAAGTATGATGCACTTCTGAACCAATTGATCTGGCTCTTTATTTACATTAAATTCTGCTGCCTTCCCATCGTAAAGGACTTGTAGAGTCAAAAACTGGGAGTTTCTGGTCAGCAGAAATGGCTAATCCTCTGCCAGCTGCTCCAGGCTTCCCTGTTGCCTGTGAGGTTGGCCAGTAGGGATGTGAGAAGACTCTTTCTTTCTTTCTTTCTTTCTTTCTTTCTTTCTTTCTTTCTTTCTTTCTTTAAAACATTTGTATGCCGTCCTTTACAACGACATCTCAGGATGGCTTACAACATTAAAATCAATAAGAATCAACCAGTCCATTAACAAGAACAATAAATAGGAATTATAAATATTAATAAGAATACAAACAGATAGAATTAGATAAAAGAAGCGACTGTTACCTTCTCTTGGCTTGGTTCCCGGGACTCCAGTCAGTTTCGTAGCCCTGGCTCTGAGTCCCTGGAGGGGGCTTCCCAGGAATGGAGCCCCGTGCGCTACACAAGCAGCGTCCCTCTTTGGAACCCGTGCCGCCACTACCAGCAGCGGCAGTGGGCGGAGAACAAGGCTCATTGCCAGGAGCGGCACCCATCTTCCCCAGCCTTCAGCTGCTGTTGGGGTGGCCACACCTGATGGGATAGGTGCCAGTTGCACAACGAACAGCCTGCAAACGTCTGCAGACTTCCTCTTCGCTCAGCCAAGCATCAGAGGAAAGCTGCAGATTCTGGAGGGACCGATTCCGAAAGGGTTTGTCCCGCCGCAGTTGCAAGTGCTGCAGTAGCTGACAGCTGATTCCTGGGATTGCATCCCAGGACTAGAAGCCCCATGATCCACGCCAGCCTCTCGCAGCTTTTCAGTGCATCTGACATAGTTTGTCAAGCCTGCTTTAAAGCTATAAAACTTAGAAGTCAAGCATATTGGGAATGAAATAAATCTGAGGCCCTCCAGATGCAGAACGTGAACAATGCTGCCTTCAAACATCTGAAGAGGAGGAGGACCATCTTGGGTTTCTTGCAAGAGGAAGAAAGAGTGGAATGTAAATGTAATGATAAAGCCGTCTGATGCTTTTGCCAGGTGAAGAGGCCGCCAAATGTCAGTGCCTTGAGAGCAAAGGGCAGTGGAGAGATGGTTGCATGCACACTTCCTGAAGGCACGTGGTTGAAGTGTAGGGAGCAGGAGGTTGGTTTTCTTTAACTGTTTAATAGCATGAACATCCCTGGTGGTGGATTTCTTCTCTTGGTGGACCTTTCATAGAATAGCTAATGTGCATTTTGCACATAACTCCAGGGCATCATCACTCTAGGGCAGTGATGGCGAACCTTTTGGAGACCGAATGCCCAGACTGCAACCCAAAACCCACGTATTGATCACAACGTGCCAACGCTACAATAAAACCTGAAAACTGAGGTTTTAGGTTAGAAAAAACAACTCACAGCCAGTCTAAGCAACAGCAGTGCACTGACTGGCCATTCGAAAACGCAGACGAGTCGTGGCTAATGAGTCACAGCTCGTGAGGTCATCGCCTGGCGCCGCTACTCCTTTCCGAGCATGCGCATGGCCCCTGTGTGTGCTGTTATCCGATGCTCGGCTGCTGGGGCGATGCGATAGAGAGGGCTCTGTGTGCCCGCTGTGGCACACATGCCATAGGTTCACCACCACAGGCCTAACCCTAGCCTGGTGCACTCCCCCAACCCTAATATGGGAAAAAATACCATTGAAAGGGGAAATTTTGAAAAAGCTTTCCTTAAGTAGCTTTTTTCTGCACAGCTCATCATTTCTGCCCATGCTAAACACATTCCAACCATCAAAATCGTGCCAGGACACCTCATTTTTCTAACCCTAACCCTACCCTGGTGCATACCCCCAACCCTAATATAGGGCTAAAGTTCCTTTGAAAATAATGCGATTTTGAAAAAGCCTTCCTTGAGTAGCCTTTTCTGCACTGCTCATCATTTCTGCCCATGCTAAACACATTCCAACCATCAAAATCGTACCAGGACACCTTGTTTTTCTAACTCTAATCCAGTGATGGTGAACCTTTTAGAGGCCGAGTGTCCAAACTGCAACCCAAAACCCACTTATTTATTGCAAATTGCCAACACTGCAATAAAACTTGAAAACAGCAAGTCCAGCAAATATGTATATATATCCTTGGCAGTGCACCGACCAGGCATGCGAAAGCTTGGACAAGTTGCAGCTAATGTGTCGTGGCTTGTGATGTCTGGCACCACTACTCTTTTCCGAACATGCACATGGCCCCTATGTGCGCTGTTGTGCTCGGCTGCTGGGGTGATGCCGGGGTGACTTGGCTCGCGTGCCGACAGAGAGGGCTCTGCGTGCCCACTGTGGCACGCATGCCATAGGTTCGCCACCACTGCTCTAGGGGTTCTCTCTTCCTTTTTTTAGCTGCGCGTGAGCTCACTCACACACCCCCCATTGTGATTTTCATAACATAAATCATAATGTTGCATTTGAGTGTAATTGGGCTTCTCAGTGGCCCAGTTGTGATATAACAGCCATAGTTTGTCATCGCATGCGTGAGCCACAGTGGGCAATGAGCGCATGCCTTCCCCTGTCCCTTCCCCCCTCCTCTGCGCACAACGGCAAGAGGTAGAAAACTCAGCTTCATGGCTCGTAACAGACTGCATTCATTCCTGCTTTTATCCACATGTTTATCTCTTTAGCATTTCCTCCTCCCCTTGCTCCACAGAGTAAGGGCAGCAAATGCAGTCCCCCCTCTTCATCGTCTTCTTTAACTTTTACCAGCTGTGAGGTGGGACAGGTTAGGCTAAGATGTCATGACTGGGGGGAAATAAGCTTATTAGCTAAACAGAAATGTTACACCTGCTCCGTAGTATAATGCTGTAGCCACTCTGTTCATTAATTAAATACTTCTTGGCTGTCTTCTAGGACAGACGCCTTTGCAGAGTGGCTTCATCAGCACTTGCAGTGATTGGGTCTGGTGGATGCCCAGCGGTGGTGTATTGCAGAGGTGGTTTATTTCACTGCGGTAAAGGCCCTCTTGTGTTGTTGCCCACCTAACTGTTTACCCTCCTCGGGCAAATGAAAGGGGCCTTCCTGTGCTCCCTCCTGTGCAAGGGAGAGAGCAGGACGACACATGAGCGATCCCAGAAGCACAGGGCAGAATGGAAGACAGCCGAAGAAGGTGCCGCTTGGCTGCTTCGCTGGCTGTTACTGGCCAGAGTCCCTTAGCCAGAGCAGCAACTTTTTCTCAACTTTGGCATCAGGCACTGGGCCATGGCCTAGCCGATGATGCACCAGGCCTGGAAGGGTGTCCTACACCCCAGCATGACTTGTGTCTACTTGGGGTGGCTTACAAGCCACCTGGGAAGCAGAGGGGTTCATCCGCCCAGTGGCTGAGTGGGCCATGTGAACCCAGTCAGAGCGGCTAAGAAAACAAGCTACTGCATTCAGATGGTGTGAGAAGCCATCCTGGCTTAGTGGAACCACTCCGGCTTGTTGTGCTGTACAAACCCAGTCACAGGCTCCACTTCTACAGACACGGTGCTGCGGTTTGGCTGAGAATGCTGGGAGCCGTTGTACCCTCCTCTCCTTCCAAGCAGCAGGTGTGGCCTTAACAGGACCACCTGCATGCCCCAGTCTCCTCCTGCAAACCATACACACTGCTTCCCTCTCCTTGCAAAACTCACAGGCAACCTGAAGATCCAACATGATCAGCTTGTGGTCTGATGAGATCTTGCAGTGCTCCCAAGATCCTACATCATTATGATCTTTATTGAAGGACCGAAGTCAATGTAAAGCATCAGATGGCTTGAAACAAGCATTTCTTGCATAGAAGAAAAAAAGGCCCGGAACCAAAGAACAGCACGGGTGCTGGTTGGAACCAGCAAATGGGCCCTGGCTTGTGTCCTGGAATGTGTACACACCACCTCCTCTTGGCTATGACTTAAAAAGTTATGACATCACCTAGTGATGTCCCGTTATGACACAGTGTCATCACCGTGTTGTTACATATGATGTTGAATGGGAGGAGCAGCTAGAACAGTGGTTCCATTTTGGCAGGAGAGCATTTGGGGAAATGAATGCAAGAAATGTTGCTCTCAGAGCATTTCTAAGCATGTTAGAATTTCAAGAACGATGCCATAATTCTCACCACCAATTCGAGGCTTTCCTATCTCTTTCTCTCTCTTTAGTCTTTTCATTTTCTGGGACTGCTTTCTCTCCCTCCTCTTAGTGCTTTTATTCTGTTATTGACACATGCATTAAACATTATATAACCCAACATCTTATCTCATTTTATACTGGCAATTTTCTACCTAAATGTACAACTCCATTGTTAACCCCCCCCCCCATTTTATATGAGTTTCTAACTACTGATAAATTTATACTCCTCAGTGCTACCCCACTTGGTGGCTTATCCATCAAAAGCTCTTTTTTATTGCTTTCATTTTGGCGTACAACTTTTCCTGTATTCATGGGGAAGAGATGACAACAGCAGGCAAGGCAGCCTTGGTTTTAAACAGTTTTGTGGGCATGTGATTTTACTCGCCATGTTTCATCTACTTGACTTCAAAGCTGTAAGTGTGAATCATGTTCTCTTCCTGAGGTCAGGTACCAGCTTTTAAGTTCCAACAAAGGCTTGGGAGCTTGAACAAAACTGTTACTCATCACCTTTGCAAATATAGATGGACCTGCTCCCTGCCAAAATCTAGGGATGGCTTTATAAAGTGTCGCATTTGCAGGTGTATGTAATGAGGTTGGACCAAAAGTATCTTTGATACAAGATGCTACCTGAATTCAGCTTCCATTGCAAAAGGATACTTTCACTGGGGGAGCATAATTTTTGTCACAGCTTGGAAGCCTAAATTGATAGCAGTGCCCAATGGATAATGTCTCCCTCTCTCGTCTCTGGCTGAGAATTCAGTTTACGGTCAAGGTTCAGATTCTGGTTTAATGATTGATTGTAAAACAAGGAAAATGATTGTGGAGGGGGTTTTTGGCTAATAAGACTAATAAGGCAATTAACATTTTACAACAATCTTGTTAAAGAGCATCCATTTGCGTGACAAGAGAATCTTTTTATGTTGGAGTTCTAGACATGAGCTATTACCGAAGACTACAGCACAGAGGCACAATGTCTGGCCCTATTTATGTGTTTTGGTAGACGTGAATAGGACATTTACAGCGGATGGAAAATGTAGTAGTATCTTCAAAATAACTGGAAGCTTTCTGAAGACAGGAAATTGGTTTCCTTAAGTTAGGAATGTTGGTATCCACCACTCGAAGGAGTCTTCTCCCTCCAACCACTTGCATATCAGATGTGATAATCCTGCATATAAGATCCCTTGTTCTTGGATCAAACAAGGGTGAATCCAAAGCTCCCGATCTTGCCAGGGATGGGAGTTGTTGACTTGTTTCCAATTGGCTTTGGTTTCATATTCAATTGTTGAATTCTAAGTAAAGTAGAGATTGACAGATGAATTCAAGGATGGTGATCCAGGGTATACACACAGGGCCTAATTATGTTGCCTGCCTCTTGTTTTGGATAAAATGGATTGATACCGATGAATCCTGAACTGTATCTATTTACAATGAAAAACCAGACACATAAATGTGACTCTTAAATGTTTCTTGATTCAATGTTCCAGTGATACAAGGTAAGAATATCAGGGGATTGTCTTGGTTGTTAGAGAGTTGGAAACGGCAGCATGAATGTAACTAACAGAAGACAGGGAATGGGATTGCATCTGATTGAATTCTTATCTGAGGATCTGTGAAAAAATGATTTCTAGGAAGATAATTGACTGGCATATTCCGTCTTCTCACCAATGCACCCACCGAGACAGACTCATTACTGGGGATGCTTGCTGTGCAAAATTAAGATGTCCCGTAGAACAGAGAGATTCATGCGTGATCATTCTGGGCAGCCAAGTTGGCAGCAAAGTAAGCCCTGAAATGTGAACACAGACATCACATAAATTATTTTTACGTATAAATAGTTTGGTGTGTGTTCACAGATAGAAATATAGTTAAATATGTTGCACTGAATTTCCTAAATCTGATGAATGCCGGCATTTACCTGTGCTGTTGATACTGCTAATCTAATTCTGTGACTATCTGGAAACTCAGAGATACTATTTCCGAACAGACCAGTCTCCGATGCATCACTATCGACATTCATTGAGGTTAGCCTGACAAAGTGTGGATTTTCCAGCACACACATAATTTGTGTAGGATTGTCAGCATCGCGACCGTGTCGGTATGCACCAAATGTTAGAGGTTTGCTGAAACAGATGCACACAGATTGTCTCTCACACATACACACGCATAGAGGTGTGTGTATCCTTGTGTGTACGTATATGAAGGCTAGATCTGTGTGTATATGTAGAACCGAACATTCACAAGTGCCGCATATGTATATGTTGTAACATGCTTGCTATACATATGAACGAGTGGCCCATCTTTCTAATTCCATGCACAGCTGCACTAGAACCATTGTGGGTTATGAAGTCACACTTCACAGATGCATGTCTCACTTGGCTTCATTCATGTTTCCATATGTATGTAGAAACATAGCAAAGCAGACATTCCTAGAGACATTGCAGGACAACCTCATTGAGATGGACATTCTCACCTCCTCCCGACATGACGGTGCTTACAATGATGGGTACGTTGACAATGAGCGTGGCTTTCCTGTGTTAATTGTGCCGTCCCCTTGCATGATAATGACCTCCTCTTTCTGTCCACTTCCTGTCTGTCATAATCAGCCCCTGCCCGTTTCCCTTTCTTCTCCCTCACAAGGAAAAGGTGCAGTGAAAACAATGAGGTACTTGACTATGTGGAACAAAAATTGTCCTGTACATATTAATGGTAGCCTCGTTAATATGCTGATCCATAGCATCTCATCGGCCTCCTCCTGACACCTGGGAAATCATTTCACTAACCCAGAAGCAACACTAGCACTTTAACCAGCCAAAACATTTGCTTTGCATCTCATTTGGAGACAGTTTCAGGGTCCTGACCTGGGGCTTTTCAGGTTTGTTGTCTGAACGTCGGGAAAATACCTTTTCGGCCTTTTTGACAGTTGTGACGACTCTCTCCAACTTCTTCCATGTTTATTTTTACCTACGGAAAATAAAGTGTTTTGTGCCCCTGGGGTCTCTCTCAGTAAAAGACACCCTTTAAAAAGAAGAACTAATTAGTACATTAATTAAACTCATTTTAACTCACAACAGCTTACAGTTTGTCTGGTCCCTTGTTAGGGTTGTGATCTGGAGGGCATATGCTACAATAATTTTTCTGAGACTAAGCAGATCTGGGACTCATCAGTACTGGGTCAGGATATACACACAGGATTTAAGGCATTCTGTGGTCCAAGGAAGGAAGGCAGGGTGCAAATGAAAAAAATAAATTATTACCAACTGGCAGATTATTAAATTACCAGTAGGACTGCATTCTAGCAGTGAAAATTATTTCCGTGCTCCTACTAGAACTAACACTGCAATTTTAGGTCATGCCATATTTAAGCTGTCCATTTAGCTCAGTATTCTGACTGTTAGGATAAGCCAGCCAGATGACACAGGGAAATTCAGCAAGGTGACAACCGGGCAGTCATGCAAACATAGAGATGGTTTTGGGCCCTCCGAGGGGAAAGTCAGCAGGTTTATTCCCTCTTGTGCTCACTGACCCTTTCCTGTGAATTCCCTATGAAGTGTCCCATGCAGGTGGGGGACACTACCTGTCAGAGACGTCTCAGCATTTCCAAGAAAAGATAAGTGGGATAAACACCCCCTTCCTGTCCACTGATGCTCTCCCACACTTACATTCTTCTCCCAACCCACTTTGAAGCAAACATGGGTATCTGAATCCCCGTGTTTTCCTCATATTCTGTGGCTCCACTGGTGGACCTGCAGATACTGGCGTCACTGCATCTGCTGATCCCCAGGTTGATAACTTAGCATCTAAGTGCTCCTATACGCAGGGGTTGTTGACTCATTGTTGGATGTCCTAGATGTTAAGCCCAGATCAGCCGTAGGGGCACTGAAAGTCCAGCAGGAGCGAAACCCCAGGGGCAGATGGACTGTAGTGCAAGTAAGACCCAGTTCTGTGCACACCATGCAGCGTAATAACAATTGCGGCCAAACACACATACAAGCTACGTCATCTGTGCTCGGAGGATACCGTTTCCCTTGCAACGTGATTAGAGAGCGGGCATAGCGTCGGTGTTGTTGCCAGTCGTCTTCTTCCTGTTTTTTAATTTGTATTGTCTGTGTTTCATGTCTTCCTTTTTCTTTCCTCGTTTTACTTTAAGAAACTCTTCCTCTCCTCTGCATGGTGCTGGTTCCTTGGTTTTTGCTTTGAACCAAAGCTGCTTTGCCTAAACCCGTCACAATGGCTTTGACATGTTAGAGAGCCGCTCTCTCCCTCTTTCTTTCCACAGGCACTTCCTGTTCAAACCAGGGGGCACCTCTCCCCTATTTTGTACAACGTCTCCCGGATATCCCTTGACGTCCAGCACTGTGTATTCACCTCCTCCCAGGCCTCTACCCAGGAGTACATTTTCTAGGCCTGCCTTTAATCTGAAGAAGCCCTATAAATACTGTACCTGGAAATGTGCGGCTTTGAGTGCCATCGTCATCTCGGTCACGCTGGTGATCCTCCTGGCGTATTTCATCGGTAAGCCTTTCCTTGCATTTTTGGCGTTCCTCATATCCTCCTTGACCTTTTCTGATATCCTTTGCAAATGCCGAAAGATACAGAGCTGGTTTTGTGCCATCCTGGAGGTGGGACGGACGTTTTCCCAGCGCTTTAATTTTTCAGAGGACGTTTTCTCATTCGTAAGTTCATTAATAACAATGAATGGATACCAAATGCAAAAACAAGATTAGGTAGCATGAATGTTACTTTGACAGTTTCAGAGTTGCTGGTAGGGGTCAAAATACCATGCACAGTTGTTTGGTTTGCTAAAATGTAGTTGTTTGTCAATCATTTTGAGTACCTTTGTTTTGTTCCTCAAATGTAAACAATGTAAGGGAAAAAACTGTTAGTGTCCTTAATTTTTTACAAGTATTTTTAGTTTTTAAAAGTATGCATGATATAATATTTGTACTTCTTCCATTAGTGTTTTTGATTGACTATCTCAGGTTATAAAAAATCATGTAGAGGCTTTTTAACTTTTGTTGTTTCTTAAATAGAAGTTAAATAAAAATGATAAAGTTGATCACCATTTAGAGTATCGTAAAATATTCTCATGTAAATTAGCCTAATTAACATTTTTCA
The DNA here is from genome assembly GCF_004798865.1 of Varanus komodoensis. Lineage (NCBI taxonomy): Eukaryota > Metazoa > Chordata > Lepidosauria > Squamata > Varanidae > Varanus > Varanus komodoensis. The sequence goes on along the minus strand of NW_025336259.1, from coordinate 3,552,788 downwards.
AATTTTCTAATTGAAAGTTTTCCTGAAAGCCCAGATGAGTCGGCGTCATAGGTAGTATGAGGAAAATGGCAGTACAGCTAAATTAAGAGAAGTTTGGCTTTGTGTGCTGTTCCGCCTCTAATGAACTTGATTTTTCTGCTGGAAGAAAATGCAGTGATTTGTTGAACAGGTCTAATTGTGTTTTCTACAAAAAGCCAATAAGTAAACAGTCAAAACCTTAGTCAATTTCCAGGTGACATGTAGCATTCACCAAGATGACATGCAATAATAATAAAATATTCTCTTTATTCTAAAATTTCAACAGAATTATGAAAAGAAAGAAAAATGGCAACTACATACTGTTTAATATATCAGTCTCAACACATGCATATTTATTTATTTATTTATTTATTTATTAAAACATTTTTATGCCGCCCCATTCGCCGAAACCTCGGGGCAGCTCACAACATTAAATTAAAATACAAACATTAAGTTATAACATTAAGTTAAAATGTTTGTAAGATGCAAACATTAAGTTAAAATATAAAAAATAACAATATAAAATAAGAATATAAAATAAGTCACCCTGGCCAGATATGAAAACACAGCTTTCTAAGAATTAAGCATAAACTTCAGCAAAGGCTAGCCAAATATCCCAGTAAGTGTCCGTTTGCGAGTGGCATCTATATGCCAGCCATTCAGTATCAAAAACATTGTTAGGTCCTCGATCCATTGCTTTATAGGAACTGAGTTTTTATCCTTCCAGCAGTGTTAGATCGGTTGTTTAACTGTCAAAAGGGAGCAGAGAATCCATTTAGGTTGTCCATGTGCTAACTTCTAGGAAGCAGGTAGATCATTCAATAGGACATACGTAAATATTAAAGAGGGTTCCAAAACAAATTTTATCTGTATAATAACCTGCTCCCAAAAAGGGACATTTACTGGGCACTGTCAAAGCATGTGATAAGACCCATTAGTTCTGTTAAACTTCCAGCAATTAGCCAGCTTAGGCAAACCCTTATTAAAGAGACAATTTGTAGTCCAGTAGGCAAGGAGCAAATTTTTTTGCTGAATAAGATGTAGCCTGAGATCTTTAGATACTCCAGACACAGATGCTAAAGCAATATTCTATAGATTAGGCAAATGAAACACTCCAGTTTCCGTTCCATCCCTGCTTAGGATCCACTGAATCATACTGACAGTATTCACTGATTAGAAAGTATTTATAATCATGGATCATAGAATAATATAATCCATAAGCCTCAGTAAGTGCTTCCAATAGCAACAGAGACTCTGAAACTGTAAAAACACCAGAGCCAAGCCTAGATTCTTCCAGAATTTTCAATTGCAAGTAGTAGCCAAATCATATTTAGCACACAATACTGAGAATGACTAAAACTCATTATCGTTGTCCACTAATTGATCCAAACTGAAAATCAACTGATCCATCCAAGTCTGCTATATAAAAACAATATCTTTCCATTGTTTAATACTGGATTTCTTCACAGAATTGATTTAGCATGTGCAAATGATTCAGAATCTAACTGATGTGACATTTTATCCCACAAGGCTCTGATAGCTGTGTGGGGACCCCTCTCCATTTTAATATGCTGAGAACATAATATCTTCCATTTGCAGATAGGAAGATTCCAAATCAAACTAAAGTAGAAATTCTAATCTAAGTTGGAAAGACACATATTTAGCACAGGTCAACAAACAGGATGGATATATATGGTGAGATCTAAAAATCAAACTCACTTTCATTAACTGGTGAGGAAGAACCCTCCCAACCCCTCCCAAAAACATATGAACTCGTAGTTTTGAAAATATTTGCCAGGTATATGGAGAGGAATCTGAGATACAATATTCATCTTAAGTGTGTTTACCCATTAACTCAACTTTAATTATGCAATCTAACTATATTCTGTGAGATCTTCATTAATCAGCTTATTCAGATTTAGCTCAATGATTGGTGATCTGTCTCTGGAATCAGTTTTCCCAAATAAGGAACAGTATCTGGATATCCATAATATTCCTAAGTGGCTAATGCACTGCAAGATACAGCATACCCAATCACCATTAATTCAGACTTTGACCAGCTAATTAAATAACCAAACAAATCACCCAAATTATTGATTAACTGCCTCAAAGCTGGAGTAGGTAACTGTAGTTCTAGCTCAGTAAAAGATTGTCAACATAAAGGACAATTTTAAATTCTAAACAATTGTTCACAAAGCTGTGAATACTTCTAATCTATCTAATAACACACACTAGGGATTTCAAACATCATGATACTTTGCACAGCAAGAATCATTTTTTCCGATGCACATTCTTTTTCCGCTGTTCGATTCTTAGCCAAATCTATCTTCCCAGCATCCTTTCTCTTGTTTGCATTTACCATGCTTTTATGATACATATGCAGTGATGCTACATACAGTTGAGGTTCCAGGCTTAAAGCTTTGGGAATATCATGAGAAGGCAAGACTCACTGGAGGTGACAATAATACTAGAGAAAGTGGAAGGCAGAGAAAGACCAAACGAGACGACTCAGGTCCATCAAGGAAACCACAGTCCTGAGTTTACAAGAGCTGTAAAGGACAGGAGGTTTGGAAGGTATTCATTCGTAGGGTTGCCATAAGTCAGAGATGGCTTGACAGCATGCAACTACCAAAACCTTACCCAGGATTTGCAGTGTGTGTGAATTGTGTCTGCATCAGCCCTGGATTTATGAGTAGTATGTTGCCTTGCAACTGGAATAGTCATCCCTCTGCTTGTAATTTATATATTCGGTTTTATCATATACTACTTGTAAATGGATATATTGATCCTATAAGAGAGACTAAGGCACTTCCAAGGAGTCAAACAGTAGAAATATTTAGTGCCCAATGGCTACCATTTTTGTGATTTCAGAGTATCAGCATGGAAGCATCAGAGTGGGGAGCCCAGTGGGTTAGATTTTTTTCTTCATGTACAGAATATCCCAGGTATCCCAGGGCTATGCTTGAGCTTAGTATGCGGTTTTGCTTTCCCTTTTCTAATCAAAAAGAAAATATTTATTAAGTCAGTGGAACTGCTCAAGGGGAGCCAGTTGGAAAAGCAGTTTAAACAACAGTACATTCCCCATAAAAGATCTAGCATCTTTTTATCTCGTTTGGGAAGTCGTTGGATCACATGGAGGTAGAGATGGAAAATGGTTTGCTTGCATTTTCGGTTCCAGGAAGGGTTGAAATATTTGGGAGAAAAAGATGAACACATGGGAGCTCCTGGTCCACAGAAGTAGGTTTTATTAAGCCCGATGTGTTTCACGTTCTCCAGAGATGCTCCTAGGCACAAGCATGTGCTGTCCATGGTCTCCAACTTCAGTGGCAAAGTAATTCTGAAAGGTAATCTAAACAGATACTTGCAACTCCAAACTCAGATGCAAAATAATTATGCAGCATAATGCAGTTTTCTTCTTCTTCCAACATAGCTTAGATAACATAAACTGAAGCCAAAGAGTGCCCTGAAGAAAAATCCCGTGCAGATTGCTTTAGGCACAGTAAAACCTAAAGAGTACAGTTGTACTCTTGCACAACTGCCGTTTTCATCCCTTCTTATTCCTACATTTGATGCCTTCCCCTTTTGCAACTCCTGAACTGAGTTCTCATCTCTGGATGTCTGTTTTCCTGTGCTGAGACCAAGCTCCCAATTCAGGCTCAGTCACATCCTTCCTTTCATTCTTTAAAAAATTATAATCCCATAACCTTAAAAAAAAGGAATAAAATATCCTGCTTTCATTAAGCTCCTAAAACTCATAGCACAAGTGAAGGAGTTTGCTCTCAAGCAGCACAATCAAGCTGCCTCTTTTGATTTTGCAATCACTTCTTCCCAGCTATTGATCTAGCAAACGTTAGTGCTTTAACTTGCTGCAACTCTCACATAAGAGCTGAAATGCCTCCCTGCGGTATGCATGAAGTTGCTTCCTAACACAGCTGATCTTGTCTGCAGTTGTTCTTTTTGTTAACATTTCGTTAAGGACTGACTCTCCCTCTCCTCCTCTTCCCTGGCCCCCATTCTGGATTAGAAACTTGCCTTCGGTCACCTTTTTAGAGTGCTGTAATAGGATCAGAAATGATTAATCAGTTAGCATTACATTGGTGACAGCTTGATGGAATGTACAGTCATCTTTCACCATTTGCCAGATATATTCCGTTCTGGTGCCCCATTTATCTTGTGCTGTTCTTATGCACCAAGCATAAGCAGGTATTTGGACATTATCTCCGTGTGTCAAAGGACCTTGTTCCTAGTTCATGTGGAACTTTGGCATCTATCAAAACTAGGCAGTGGTGCATCCGTGTTTTGCATGGTGCCGTGCAAGTGTGAAAAGATGGTTTATTCTGTGGAATTCAGCATCCTCCCTAGCACTCATCTTTTTCAGAAAAGTTCATTTCTAGCTCTCCTTGCTGCTGGGAATACAATGAATAGGGTGCACCTTCTTTAGGGCAAAGATCATCCCTTAGATCATCCCTTGGAGTGAAGCTCATCACAGGTTTGCCAAAGGAAAACCCTGAATCCCTTTTCCCCTCCCTGCAACATTCAATAGTCGGTGAGAGCGCCACCGTGTTGATTCCCGTACCGTTGTCCATGGTGTCCGCCTGCACCCATGTCCCCAGTTGGGAGTGAGAGCGGCTGCTTTGTACTGGTGCTATTCTTTTTTGAAGCGGTGGTTGCAAAGGGCAGGTGCATGTCAGCCCCCTGTGGATCCTGGCAGGAAATTGGCGTATCCCAGATGTGCTTCTCAATCTCTGTGGAACCCCGGGGACGGTCGTCCGGGGATGTGACGCTCCAAGTTGCCCGTGTACTGATGACACCCAGTTCTGTTCTCTGTGATGTTCGACGTGCAAGGCCCATACTGAGGCTTGCAAGCAGCAGTGGGATGTGTGCCGTCCAGGGAGCCGAGTCTGAATCCTGACAAGCTCTTAGCCAGGCTGGGAATTATTACCTGCTCTGATGGTGTATATTCTCTCTGAGGGATCAGCTTCATGGGCCGGGGGTGCTCCATGAACAAGCTTTGTCCCCGCAGAGCCAGGTGGACTCCATGGGTAGGAATATCTTTCACCAGCTTCAGTTGGTACATGTGAACCCTAAGTGTCCCTGGATAGAGTACACACCACAGTGATCCGCGTATGGAGGACCTCAGCATTGATTACTGCACTAAACTCTTTGTGGGGCCACCCTTGAAACTGGTCCAAACACTGTTTTTAGTGCAGAATTTGACATTTAGCTTGCGGAGCGATGGGCTGCCCACCTCTGCTGGGCCCCTCTCAGAACCGCACTGCACCTGCTCCAGTGTCTGGTTCAAGCTGATGTTATTGACATAAACAACTGGGGGGAGGGGCTGATACCTGTTAAAGCCCCACCCGTTCACCAAGGCATTTGCTGATTTCAAATATTTTGCTTGGTGGTAGTTCTGGTTTTTATAATGGTTTGTTTATTTTAATGGTTGTAACGAAGTCTCCACACCTCTATGTGAATTCACAGTGCAGGGAAGTGTAGAAGTATGTTTAAAAAATACTAACATGGCGTTGCTGCTGGTATTGTTGGTGGGATCCATCATGAGCAGGATATGTGATGTGCTAATACTTCCTGCTATACTCCAGTAAGTGAAAGCGTTTGAGTCTGGTCTGAAAGACCTTGGCAGTATTGCAAGCATGTTATGTGTTTAAAATAGGTACATGCCAATCTTAGAGGAGAGCCAGTGTGGTGTAGTGGTTAAGAGCCTGGGACTGGGACTCAGAGGATCTGGGGTCGAGTCCCCGCTCAGCCATGGAGCCAACTGGGTGACTTTGGGCCAGTCACAGACTCTCAGCCCAACCTACCTCACAGGGTTGTTGTTGTGGGGATAAGATGGAGGAGGAGAATGACGTAAGCTGCCTTGAGCCCTTTGTACAAAAAAGGCAGGATATAAATCGAAAAATAAATAAATAAAATGTGAACCCAAACTTAGATAATTAGGGGTTGGATCAAGACTACATTAATTGGTTTTTGTCTGCACCGAAAATGGAGGGCTCTATTCATGACTAAATTGTTCCACTGATTTCTGTGGGACCGAAGTTCAGTTAACTTCCTGCAGACGAAGCTCTAGGTCTTTTTCATAGATAGAAACATAGAAACAGAGCGAGTCAGAAAGGGGCTCCCGGGCCATCTAGTCTGACCTCCAGCCCTAGATTTTTTGTCTGATGGCTCTGAAATACTTCCATATTTACAGTATTTTTATATTGCTCCAAATCGAGGGAGACTGCAGAGCAGCAAACAGTAAAAGATTAAAACAGACAAAAGAATTAAAAGGATACACTAAAAACAAGGGAACGTTAAAACTGTGGCTGGTCAGCATGAAGGGCTTCCTGGAACAAAGTTGTGTCCAGCAGGTGTCAAAGGTGATGTAGTGTTGGTGCCTACCTGACCCCCAGAGGTAGGGAATTCCATAGAGATTGGTGGACTCCATTTGGGCCATGGTTCTGTGTGAAGCAGCCTGGAGAATGTCATAGAATCACATAGTTGGAAGGTGCCTAGAAGGTCATTGGGTCCTTCCCCCTGCTCAGTGCAGGACCCCAGTCTCCCATCCAAATACCAACCAGGCCTGACCCTGCTTAGCTTCTGCAATTAGGCAGGATCAGGCATTTCAGGCTGTGCAGTTCTCCAAAGTTCTCAGTGACTAGGCTTGTTGGTAAAGCAGAAGGCATCTAAAGTTGTTCAGAACTTTGTAACTAGTACTAGGCATGTTGGACTGGAAAGGTGACTCCCCACACACATATCCGGAAAACCAAAAATTAAACTCTTTGTCATGTTGAACAGTGTTACTCATGAGCCATAATTATTAATTTCTAAAATAACTATTCAAAATTAAAATTAATTGGTTTAGCTCAGCATAAACATATTAAATGAGGAGACCCTCTATTGGGAGAGACACTGATCTAATCAGCAGGTGGAAAAAATGCAGATATTTAATTAGATTTAATGAAAAATTGTGTTTAATTTCAAGTATAATCAATTATTAATTAATGTAATGAGTGACTCTGACTGGGCTTACTAATTAACTCATTTAAAAATTATGAATAACCTTTTCATTTGTAATTATTTTGTACACCATGTCAAGTGGAAGATAAAAATTGTATCACCTTAAAGCAGACATACACAAAATCCTTGCTTCCACAATTCCCTTTTACTAAATAAAATGGAGATTTCAGTGAAAGTACTTAGTTTGCTTCATCAAAAAAAAAAAAATCTTGGTTTTTTTAACTTTGAAATGCCACAGCAGACTTTTTAACATACATATTGTTTTAGTCTTGTTAGATTGTATTTCTTTCCTGATTTTATACTTCTGATTTTAATTTAGTTTCAGTATTTAATTTTAAGTAAGATTGACAAAATGTATTTCATGCTGGCTTTGATTATATTAGGGAAAGCAGTGAGCTTAGTGTGTCTAAGCAATATTAGATAGCTCTCTAAAAGAAGTCAGACGAGTGATTCCAGTGTAATATTTCTATCGGTATGATTAATTGTGTTTTCTCAAGAGGATCAAAATGTAGGAAAATCTTTGTCTATCCGCTCTGCTTAATCGAGAGGTGCAAAACATCAGACCCATGGGCCAGAACCCTTCAGCCAGGAAGGACCAGAGTCCCTTTTTCTGACCTCACCTCATTCCAAAGCCACTGATAGTTTGGTAGTTTTCTTAAGCCTTCCGCATTTTAAAAGGTTGAAATGCCTCCCCCAAGGCTTCGTTCCTCATTTAAGTGGAAAATAAGCTGGTGTTGAGGCACCATTCATTTGGTCTTTTCCCTTGTCCTCTACTGGCCTAATGCCTCCAGAGCTTATCTGGAATGGAATTTGGTCCTTGGGCTGATAGAGGTTCAGCAGCCCTGCTTCCTCAGCTCACCATGAGCAGGAAGGAACAGACCCACCACTACATCCCAAACTTTGCCAGTCTGTGCAAGCAAGGGTAGAAAGCAGGGAGTTGCCCCTTTGTAGTTTGAGGCCAGTTCCAGGCTGGTAGGACTGAGTGGCCCAAGCGTCAGACCTCTGGTGGGATCCATAAGACCTTAGAACACGGGTCCTCAAACTACGGGCCGCAGGACAGATCCAGCCCGCCATGGCCTTCCATCCGGCCCGCGCCACCGTTCCCCGCCCGTGCACATGCTTGCTGCGCAGGCGGGGATGTGGTGGCTTGCTCACTCAGAGATGGTTTTGGACTCGCCGGGAGATCTCCGAGCAAGCGAGCCACCGCCGTGCATGCCCGATGCCACTTTGCGCGCACCCGACGGCACCTCACCGGCCTGCGCCCCCAGCCACCCCCACCTCACCAGCCTGCAACGGTCACCGCAGCCTTTCACCTGGCCCCCTATTCAAAAAGTTTGAGGACCCCTGCCTTAGATCGAGCAGAACCAAAGCCACTGATGCTCCGTTCTGGGGTCTTACATTATCGCCTGGTAGTTTGCAGCTCAGGAAAAGTGCTTCTACCATGAAAACTGCAGGTGACTTTTACTGAAATGCAACCTCATCGGGATCACTGCAGATTACAGTGGCAGTAACTGATGAGTTTTTGTTTATCTTCTTTAATTCTATTAGAAGATCCATGGGGGGCACTTGGTAAAGCTCTTTTGTTTGGGGAAGCGGGGAAGAAGATTGCACAGAAACTGTATGATTTTTTGTGATGTGTAAACACCGCAGAAGCTTTTGCAAGGCTGACTCACTTTTCTAGAGGTATACTAGGAAAACAAAAAGATAAAGGGGTATTAACTTGAAGAAGCCATTACATCCCCACTGGAATCAGCCAAGCAGAGATTCACTTGCCACTCGCTTTTTCAAATGCTGCACAGGGGCAGAGGCAACAAGGCATATCAAACTGTTGCATGTACTCCGTGCAAAACAAGAGAGCCGAGGTAAGAAACATGCTGGGGGAAACTGAATGCCCTCCCATGTGCAAAACCATAGACTTCCTTAATACAGAAGAGTGGCTGCATGATTGGGGACATGACTTGGGAGAAGAGGAGATGCAGCATCCTCTTCAGCAATAAATCCCTTCAAGTTCAGCAGGTCTCACTCCCAGATAAGTAGGCATCCGATCACAGCCATAGCTTGGCAATTGTTTGATGGCAGGTTTCTAGAAATTAGAATTCTATTTGAACACCAACTCATGTTTAAAATTGAATTGTATGAGTTTCCTAATCATTTCTGAAATTGTGCGTGTTTACAAAGCTGTATTTTTCCATCACTTTAGCGGATATTAGATCTCAATGCCAGGTGTGGGTGAGAAGACGCCTTTCAGTGTACTACAGGTTTGCTTTCAGCACCGCATTCTGAAGTACCCTTCCAGATAATGCTTTCTTCCCTAGAGTTTCAAACCCATGTTGCAGAAATTTGAACAGGTAGGTCTGCCCAGCTGGCACTTACTTCATGTGGCAAAACTGTGTCTGGGAATACATGCCTAAAAAGTGGTGTGTTTTCTAGTAAAAACAACAGAAAACACCCTAAATTCAGAAATGCTCATTTCATCCTAGGGAATGTGGAAAGCGAAAGCTGCTGTTTTGGCACAGTAAGCAACGTTGCCTTCCCAGGCTGTCTTTTCCTTATCCTTGAATGTGACCCAACCTAAGGCTTAAGTATATGGAAATTCTGTTTCATCTCAAGGCGACCCTTTTGCCTGGTGCTTAATGATCTCTCTGTTAATTCCACCCTTGAATTCTGCACTGTGCTCTTGTGAAGTGTCTGGGGAAACCTGATCCACAAAGGACCTCCATGTAGAAAAATAGACAGATGGTGCATCTGAAGGGATGTACCCCTGTGGCCATTGAAAAGTGTCTGGGGACAAGGGTTCTTTCAAGGATTTTCTTCCTTTCAGCGGGAACCCTGGGGGCATTCCTGGCTGCTTTTTGCCCTAATTAGTACTCCTCTTATCCTTAAAGAGCCAGCGCCCTTGAGCCAGCTCCTCAGAAGTCACACATGAGTGGTGTTCAGCGCTACTGTGCAGCTGAAGGGCTTCCCCTTGCCCTGTGGGTGACTTGGAGGCTCCTCACAACCCAGTTTTGTTGTTGCTGTTGTTGTTTGGAAAACTGCAGTTCCACACAGGAACGTGATCAAATCCAAATCGCGGTGCCAAGTGTGCAGTCAAGAGTGTGACTGACTCAGCAACCTTCGAGCCGTTAAAAGCCACACTTGAGCTTCAGGCCTGCAAAACCAAGCAGTGGTCTTTAGAGACCAGAAGCAAGCAAAGGGCCACAAAACCCCCAAGATGGAGAACTGGCTTCCCGTCCTCCCCAGCTCTCTCACTCTCTTCTCTCCAATTTCCGCTGCTGCTTTGAGCCTGCTGTGAGAGCTAAATATAACCAAAATAACATTTTCTTTGTTCTCCAGATCACTGCTGCTGTTGGCAGCCTCTTCTCTTTTGTTATGGGAGAAGAGGCCTTTTCTGGGTTTTTTTGTTTTGTTTTTTAGATGGTGGGTTTTTTGGACTTGGCATTATAGGTTTGGACGGCAGCCATGGATAGCTTTGTCGCCTAGGGACTGCGGAAGCTGAAATGATTTAACTGCAGCTCTAAAAGTAATGGTGTTAAAGATACAAGTTCTTGTGTTAGAGTCGTCCTTCTCAAGATCAATTCATCCCCCACCCCACAACTGAAGGAGAGAGCTAACCTGGAAAATGCTGTAATGGATTGGTCTTTCTCTTCCAAGCCTAACCAAGACCTCTAGCCTGACATTTAAAAGTGGAGGAGTAAGGGAGATTTACAGTCCTATAGGAGCAGCTGAAAACAAGCATCTTTCTGTGCCAGGAAATAATTGTTTAAAAATGCTAAGAGTGATCTTCCAGTTCAGCAAGCTGCCCAAAGCAAGGAGCGATACAGGTTTAACTTGAAAAGACTAACAAACCTAAAACTCATCTGCTTTATACTCCAAAAATGGCAGGCAGGAGTGCCAAAGGGCACTCTTTCATCCGTTTGTTTTATTAAGACTTCTTTTCGATGCAAGCTCAAGGGATCAGATCACTTTTAAGTTGCTTTGTACCTGCACTTTTGCCCTGGTTTTGTCTGATGTGCTTTGGGCGGAGCGTTCATTTATTTAATTTCCCCATATCGCCCGGCCAAAGCCACAGTTCTCTGGGTGGTTCCTACTGGGCCTCCCACCACAAGAGAAGCCCGTGTGCCAAGTGAGATATAACAGAAACAGGGCTGGGGTTTGGTGGCTTTGTTAACTTCACCAGGAAGACATCCGGGGACACCAACCCATGTTGAGGGGGAGGCAGCTGGACCAATAGGCTGCCTGCACTGCAAGGACCCGTGAAGCAGACCAGATGCCGTGGGTAAGGCAGCTTCATCAAGAGGGCATCCAGCCTCATACAGAAGGGGGAAGATGGTTCATCAGGGACCTGGGTCCTAAGCCAGGTATCAATGCAAAAACTGAGCTTAAACGTCCGTCCGTCCTTCCTTCCTTCCTTCCTTCCTTCCTTCCTTCCTTCCTTCCTTCCTTTAAATTTCTATACGGCTTTTCATTTTAAAAAATGCCAAAGCAGTTCCAAGAGTAAACATTTGAAGCACTCATCAAACATGACTTCTGTAATCCTTCGCGCAGCTCCGTACTGTGGCTTGCAGAAGAGGTTCAGAGCACTTTAATTCACAGCCCAGACACTTAGCTGCGACGTCCTGCTGGTTTTCAGCACCATGGGAAACAGTGCCTTTAATGCCAAGCATTTTAACTGTTGGCAGGGGAAGATAGGGAGCCGTATTCTTGTCATACCGAGGATTGGCAGAATAGGCCTTTTCTCCTTCCAAGCCCCGTCTTGGCTTGGGGGCAAGGGATGGGCTGGTGCTTTGACTCTGGTTTGCCTGGAACTTTCTCCTCCTAGCCGTGAATTCACTGGGCGCGAGAGACAAGCTTTAATCAGCAGGATAAATCCCTGGTGGTAACATTCCAGCTAACATTGAAGAGGTGGGGTGGAGGGAGCTGGAGGAGGCTCCAAGAGGCACGGATGCTGAGACATACCTTTCTTTCACGGTTGCTTCAGCCCTTTGCCCACAAGTGCTGAAAAGACTTCTTTTCCCTTAATAATTTCTGAAAAGAGGTCTCCTCAAATCCTTGTCTTTATATCATACTAATTACCGTGAAATAGTGTATTTTAATTGCAGTTAAATGCAGACACCGAGTGAGTGAAAGGGGGAAAGGCTTCCTGTAATGATTGCTTTTAATGTTTTCAAATACCATGTATTTGTGTGTGGGGTAACCAGCCATAATAACAGGGTTGGAGTGACTTTCCTACAACTGTGTGTGTGTGTGTGTGTGTGTGTGTGTGTGTGTGTGGGACCACATGGCTGAATTAAACCATAGCCAGCTTCTTTTCTATCTCCTATTTTTACTACAAAGCTATACTCAGAGAAGTTGATGGCATTGAACTACAGGGCAGATTTCTAGGTAGGGCTGTGTGTCATCAAATTTGATCCTCACTGTTTGTTTTTCTTCTCGTGCAATCATAACGGATTCATTACAAGGATTTATCATAAATGAATTTTCATACTTGTGACCCGAAGCGACTTTGGAAATGTTGTTTGCTTTTCTTCCAGTGCTTGCTACTGAGGCGAGGATAGGAATTGTGGGACCATCCAGAAACTGCTGTGCTTCTCCCCTCATCAGCCCTAGCCAGTATAGCCAATGATGAGGGATGATGGGAATTGCAGTTCCACAAAATCTGGAGGGCAACAAATTCCTCACCCCTAAACTGGAAGTAGGAATTTGTCAAATCAGAATTTCCCCTGTGTTTTTTTAATGAATGTTTCCTTGTGTCATTTAAAGAAAAGAAAAAAGAACCAATCTTACCACCAGAGAAAAGGGAAACCTAGGTAAAGCAAAGGTACAAAAACGAGGATTGGGAAGGTAGGTAACAGCTCAATCCTACTGCCCTACTGTGTGCAAGAAATATTATCTGATGCTGGTTTGTGTGTGGGAATGTGTTTGGGTATAGTGGTAGATGTTTGTGGTGGAGGAAGACGAAACTGCAAACAGCAAAGCCAGGGAAGGATGAAATACAAAATATACAGACAATGACAAGCACAGTGCAGATTAAGGGCACAACCTTATGTGACAGAAAAATGTCCTGTAGCTCCCAGCCAGTCGTGCTGAGCATGGCCAGACTCCAGTCTCAGCACACAGAACTCTCTCCTAAATGCATGAAGTACAGGGGCCAGACAGAAAGTGGCATTGATGAGCACAGGCAGCCCGCCCCATGTCAGCTAATGAACACCTGTGGTGGGATTTAAAACTCGTTATCTCAATTCAGGCCCAAAGAAATGGAGTTCCCAAATTATAGTAAGCAGTTCCATGCAGGGTTTTCCCTTTGAAGCCCACAGGAAGCAGAAGTAGCCTAAGGGGCTGAAATTCCCTCTTCTTGTTGAATACATCCTTTCTCATGTCTGATTTAAGTCCATTACATCCCTTCTTTTCTTTTTTAATTCTTCTTTCTTTTTTGGGGGGGAGGGCATTTTCAAATCTCTGGAAAACCCATCACCAACCTCTAGCTTAGCTAGAGTCATCACCAAAACTCTACCGCCCCTGTTGGGATTGCAGAGTTCTTGTACACAGCCGTTGCGTTAAATGATCACCAATCCCAAAAGTCAAATCCAAAGCCACTGACCCTTTTTAATTCGTTTCAACCTCTTGTTCACCCCCTTTTAACATATGAAACACATTGGCTGTTGAATGGATTGGTACGGAGATGGTTATCCTGGGAGAACTTCTTGTGTTAGATCCCTGGAATAATGTGAACTTGCCATCCTCGGATGGGAACGGGCTCAAGAGTAAACACCGTGTGAACAAGCCGCCATTTTCGCTCCTGCATTTGCTTCAAGGCTGGCCCGAAGCAGCTGCCAGGCTGAGTTAAATTTCATTATTGATAGAGCTCTTAGCAGTGTTCTGTCCCATTCCCAGAAATTTATGTCTCTCCCGTGCCCTGTGCTGGATTTTTACTCAGGTTCTCTGGAGGGGAGAATGTCATTAATTTTGCGATGTCAGCTGCTTAATCAGGCCTCCCAGACTTGAGTCCATTTGTAACAATTTGCCAGGCCTTTTGTGCAAAAGAGAAAAGCGCCTCTCTTCCTCACCATCCCTTTCTGTTCACCCCCCCAGCCTGTTAACATCATTTTTTAAGGGAGAGTTTTATAGTTGAAGCTCGTTTGGAGAAAGATGACAAGTGAGTTGGAATAAAGCATTCTTACCACTTTCTCTAAGCAAATAACATTCTAGATCGGTCTCGCTCCAACCTTGCCAACTCAATGAAGTGTTTCCTATGCCAGGAACATCTGCCAGGGTTCTTGCTTTTCAGCCTGTCATATTAATACAGTAAACCTTCACTTGGGCTCAGTTGTAGTCCAAACAAGAAGTAATCACCCTGTATGGAACTCACCCCCTTCCTCCTGCCTGCCTTTGTCGCGAATTGATTTCCGCATCAAGCCGTCTTTCCAGCTTCCAGGGTTAGCCTTCAGCTTTGGCCTTGTGGTTTGCAGTCTTTCTCAAATATCTTGACTTGGTTTTCTGTCCTGGCTCAGATTCACCCGCTTTGATTCACCTTTGTGAGCCCCTCGGTTCATTGTGCTTGCCACCCTTCCATTGTTCTCATCCCAGGTTTATTTTATTTTATTTATGTATTTTAAGCATTGATACGCTGCCTGTTGTCTACAGCATCTCTAGGCAGCTCACAATCAGACAATTAAAAGTATTAAAAAACTAAAACAGCAACTACCCCTAATGAATATAAAAATCCAAAAAATAAACTACATCATTTAAAGTACAAAGAAAATACAGGTCAGGACGGTGACAGCCTCACCTGTATGGGATGTAAAAGAGAGGTAGAGCTGAGCATATTGCTGAGACCTCAGCCCAAACCTCTGGATGACCTCTCCCAACGGCTTCATAGACAAGTTAAAGGGCATGGGGGGCAGCACCGAGCCCTGCGGTCCCCCATGACGCTGCTGCCATAGAGCAGAGCAGCTGCCCCCAGCACCGTCTTCTGGACCTGGCCAGCCAGGTAGGAGTGAAACCACCACGAAGCAGTGCCTTCCACTCCAGAAGGCTGATGGCGTTGAAGGCTGCCAAGAGGTCAGGGAGAAGCAGCAGGTTCTGCTCATGAAATGCTGCCGTGTCCTTCTCTGAGCTTCCACCCTTTGTGGGCTTCACCCATTCTTCTCATTTGCCGTAGCCTTTTCCCAGCCCCGAGGCCATAACCCAGGTCCTCTGCTCACAGCACAAACCCTGCCACATCACAGAATTATTTTAGATCCTTGTCTTCTCCTTCACATCTAATCCAAATTTGGACCAAATTGCTCTACTTACTGCAGTTTCTGTAGCATCCCTCAGTCCTGCACCTCTTGGTAACCCTTCTTTTCCTCTACCTTTTTATAACTCCTGTTTCCTTTTTCTTTCTTCTCTTCTCTCAGAATACCCTTCCAGTTTCTCAAGTTGAATCTGCTGATTTCTGGGAAGTAGAATTTTTTCCCTTCTAAGAAAGACTTACGTGGTACAAATGAAATGAAAAGTTCATTTCAGCTGCAGATCACTCAGATAGAAACATAGTGAGTCAGAAGGGCCTCCGGGGCCATCCAGTCTGACCCTTGGCTCCACCCCTCTCTACTCATCTAATCCCCAGTATGTGGTTGTCCAATCTTTGCTTGAATGCCCTCACTGATGGGGCCTCCACCACCTCCCATGGAAGCCCATTCCATCTCCTAGGGGCCCTAACTGTCAGGAAGTAGTTTCTGACATCCAACCTGAAAACCAGTTCCTGGGGCTTTGCCTCAGTGTGTCATTTGTGAGATGTTCCATTTGTACCCCAAAACACAAATGGATATGTGTCTTCCCAAGTGTTCCCAAAATCCTGAACTGTCTTTCATATTGGCCAAAGGTGCATTCTTCAAATTGCACGACTTTTAAAATGCACATTTTAAAAAGGCACAACTTTTGAACAAGTCACAGGTTTCCCATACTCCCCAACTTGAAGTCAAGCTCAGATCTGTACAGTGAGGTGCCACCTCTCTGGTTCTCCTGCCCCTGGTATAAATAACCAGGCATATTCAGCCATGCAGTAGAGTCGGTGAAGGCCACTGAAAGTGGGAATACGCAATGGCCATTATCCAGCAAATGGTTCTACAAAGAATACCAACTAATCACTAAAGGCAATCACTTCTTTCAGTTCTATAAAAAGGCTCATGAAAAATGATGCGCTGTTTCAGTCCAGTCCTAGGCTATGATTAGAACTGACTCTAGAGCTCTGGCAGCCAACTGGGGTATGACCTGCATGCCATTAAATTACGGATTTGAATCGTGATTCATCAATTAACGCCCCCCCCCACATCACAGGTTGTCTAACGAGGTAGTGTGCATAAAGTTATACTAACCATAACTGATTAGGCCTTGACTTTGGCAATTATGAAGCGGGATAGGAGGCTCCCCATAAAGTGGCTGTCCTGGTTTCTCTAATTACGGTGAATACCCTGTTGGAAAGATCCCTCTTTAATATACACATTAAAACTCCATTTAGAGGTGTGCCGGGACTGAGTGGTAATTGACTTTGATCATGGAGAAACATACCATAATATAGATTAGCAAGTAATATGGTTTCTGTCGTGAAAGGGTCTAGATGGAAAATTATTATTTTACTAGGAAGGGCCCTCGCAGGATGAAAAAGACCCGGTATTGGTGGTGCCTCTAGCATTTTTAGCAAGGTTTTCTAGATCGGCTAACACATGAGCCATCTCAGAAGAATATCACAAGGGTGGTGTAAGTTCAGAGAAATAGCAGCAAAAACAATAGGATCTCCTCTAGGATAGGCTGGACGTGCACATGGCGGGCATGTCGTGAGCGGAGCCGGCTGGTGCCGGAGGTCAGACTAGATGGCCCGGGAGGCCCCTTCTGACTCGCTCTGTTTCTGTGTTTCTAACAGCTAAAACTTCCTCCTCCTACTCCTCCTTTTTCTTTTAACTTAAGGTGAGAAACTACTGAGGAGCGGAAATGGAAAACAGAGAAATGTTTGATTTTAGCTGCTCAATGAAAGTTTCTCCTCTCATCTTAGAAACAGGCTTAGAAACAAAAACACACCGGGAAATTGGCTCCACTCTGCATTTACCCTCATAATAACACTGTTAGGAATGCTGTGCTAACGACGTATTCACGAGAGTTTTATGGCTGAACGTGGACGTATTTCTGGATTTTTGGGATCCTAGTCTAGTAGCAGCTTTAAGTCTCCTGCCTCTTTAAAGAACCATCTCCGTGTCTGAATTGGAATCTCTGCATCTTGCAGAGGGTTCTTCCTTCTATGCTGGGGTGCACGTCAGCTTCACACCAGGTGTGGCCATCGTTCTGCGTTACCTGAGTGTGCATAGTGTTACCTGGCCAGAGCACAGTGCACAGGAAAGCTGCATAGCAGGCGGGGAGTCCTTATCCAAATCGCTTTTTGGGTTCTGGACCTGCAGAGTAACTCATCTGTCCAAACTGTGACCAGTTCATTAAGCTTTCTTCCTTTCCTTTCTGTATTTGCATATCCAGCTGGTGTGCTGTGTATTTGCATAGTTTGATTAAGTGGGCAATTCTTCGCATCCATTCATACCTCCTTTCCTCTTTTCCTTCATACTTATTCTGATAAGCCGTGAGCGTTTCCTTGGCGGCAATAATTCCACACGCAAGGGCCCCCCCATGCAGAGTGCTCTTTCGTGCCCCCCTTCACATTCACCCCTCCCCCATGAACTATGATAATGCCACAACATGTGGCAGGTTCTACAGTCAACCTGCTAGAAGCACCCACTGCGCGTGGTCATCCATGGAGCATCGAGGGCAATTCTAGGTGGAGGTTTTCCAGCCACCGCCGGCTGGCTATGAAGAACAGGTCTGAAAATGGAAGCCCAACCATAGGCACCCGGTCCACATCCTGGTGACTGCCCCAGAACGTCGAGTGCTTCCACGGGCACGGACCTTTGGGAATTCCCAAAGGTTCGCCTGCAGGTGTGCAAGGATGATGCGTGCCGTTGGTGTACGTGTCTGCCACTGATTCCTAGCCGATAGTTCGCCTTCTTCGCCCTGCCCTCCTTCACGCAAAGGGGAATGTGCGCTTCACGAACGATGCAGAGCATTTGTACACCGAGTCAAGTGTGTTTTTCCTCTTTGTAGGGCGACCGTGCTCCTCTCCAGAGCTGGACTCCTCTCTTCCTTCTTTGTGTGGGCAAACAGCCCCTTGAAATACTTTGTCCTCCAGGAGTAATTAAGGGAGCCTCTTGAATCCTGAGAACTTGACTCTTGGGATATAGAAAGGCAAAACAGAAAGATTAACTGCTTAGCTACAGAACAGGTTTTCCTGTTTTCTTCTTCTGGGTGGCAGTGGGAAGGGGATTTTGCTGTAGTCAGAGCTAACCCCTTCCCTTCCCTTCCCTTCCCTTCCCTTCCCTTCCCTTCCCTTCCCTTCCCTTCCCTTCCCTTCCCAATGCTTTTAAAATAATTTTTAAAAATTAATCATTTGTGTGGTTTTTCTGGGCCCAGATGTCTAAGCAAGCCTTTAATATCCTGCTTGCAGATCCAGCTAGGAAAAAATAGTAGAGTACCCAGTTCTGATGCAATGCCATCCTTCCAGGCATTTACCTCCCTGTTGCCTCTTCCTAGAAGCACTTTTTCCCCCAGCCAAGATTCCTCTGTATCCTAGAACTCGGGGGAGAGAAGCCATGTGGCATATTTGAAGCTTAGCGTGTGTGTGCCCTTTATACATCATTCAGTTGGAGGCAGGTTTAATGGGTTCTCAACCTTAATGGATCTTGGATGCATCCACACTAGCTGGTTGCAAAAAGCACAAGCAGCGTGATCAGGGAGGCAAAGTACCTTCCCTACGGAGAAAGGCTAGAGGTAATTTTCAGTTCAGTAAAAAGATGAGAAGGAGAGAAATGATAGAGTTTCCTTAAGTATATGCTTCTCCCATAACACTAAACCCAATTAAACTGATGGGCAGTACATTCAAGACAAGCAAAAGAAAATACTTCTGCACACAATGTGTAATTAATTTACCGAGTTTGCTGCCAAAGGATGGCGACTCATTTGCTGGCTTTAAAAGGTAGTTTGATACATTTGGGGAGGACAGCAGGTGATGGGGCTATTTGCCATGACTGAGAAATGGAACCTCCCTATTCGAGGCTTTGGCGAATGGGGCAGCATAGAAGTCTCCAAAAGAGAGAGAGAGAGAGAGAGAGAGAGAGAGAGAGAGAGAGAGAGAGAGAGAGAGGAAAGACAGACAGACAGACAGACAGAGTGCCAGTAAATGAGGTGCGGGGGGTGGGGGGAACCATACAGAAGAGCTGGTACCTCCCTGCTGTACTTAGACACATCTGTTGGAAACGGGGTAGACTAGATGGACTTACGGTTTGATCCAGTGGGGTCATCCTTACGTTTTCCCAGATTTCCAGGCTGGTTTAGGTTACTTTCCTTACCGAGGGCCCATTTCCATTTGAGCAGTCAGAAAGCAAGACTACTTGACTAACTCAGAAAAAGCCCTCCCATTTTGGGGCCCTAAGGTTTTAGAGATGGAAAAGTCAGTGCTTGAGTGAGGACATGTTACACTACCTTGGTGATGCTGAAGAGGCAGTGTAGCAGGGTTTCTCCCTTACGAACATGCTCTTCGGAATATTGGCCTGTGACACTGGGAAATTGCCCCCTGAGTAAATCAGATTGCCCTATTCTGAAGAGTTCTGTCAAGGGAAGTGCCCTTTTCTTACCATGGCAGGCCAGGATGCTATTATTACTATGTCTTAACCCTCTTCTTCCTGCAAGGACCCCAAAGTACATAATTGTCATCCACTTAATTTTTATCCTCGCAGCAACAATTCTGTGAGGTCGTTTAGGCTGGGAGTCAATGACTCGCCCAAAAACACCCAGTGAAGCTTCATGGCCAGACAAGGACTAAAACAGGGACCCCCGTGTCCCAGGCCAGTACTGGTCATGAGTGTTCGGATGAAACCTTTCAGAATCTGTTCCTCCAGCATCTCCAGACTTCCATGCCTGCTGGGCCTGGTCCTGCAAAGCCACCCGAGCCAAGAGGAAGTCTGCAAACACTTTAGACCCTCCCAACTTTCAAGAGCAGCTGCAGGATGCAGAATGGGTGTACTCCGGCTTTACTCCCGGCAACCAACATTCCTCCCCACTTTCCGCTGCAAAGGGGACTGGAGTCCCGGGAGCCGAGCCCAGGGAATCCCGTGGATTCCCACCCTCAAGCATATTCCTCAAGCATCTCTATTCATCCCCCTGTCCCACATTGCCTCCCTTAGAGATCCGCCTGCTAGTATTTACTTCTGCAACTCTGTGGTAAGGTAACCTGTCCTAACAGATGCTCATTCAGACCTTACCTGTCCTATAACATCCTGGCCAAACTGCTGAAAGATTGACAATTTGGCTGCTCTTTGTTCCTTTAAAAAACCTGCAAAACAAACAAACAAACAAAAGAGAAAAGCTCTGCTCTATATCACAGCATTGAATGTCATCACCAAAGTGTGATTAATTTTCTCGGCAGCTGCTTGTCCAAAAATCACATAATTTCATCATAGAGAGTGAGGCAGAGTGTGAGATAGGTGTGTGGTAGTTACCTTGGTAATTACTGTTAAATTTATCTCAGGAGGGGGGAGCGAGCGAGCACTGAAGGGTGCAAGAAAAGGAAAACATTTCCTAAAAGTAAAATGAATCTGCAGCTCAAGTTCCTGGTGGGAGGCATGTTTCGAATCGGAAGTAGACCTGCATGTTAGGATGCAAACATATTTTTCCAGGGAAGGCAACCGTGGAGGCACTGAGGGAGAAATGGATGAGGGAGAGGTACTTAACTCTTCCCCCATTTCCCATATCTGTTATATTTCTATCCTGCTTTTTCCTCCAAAGAGTCCAAGGTGACAAACACAATCCTTATCCTCTCCATTCTTTGCCACAACAACCCTGTGAGGTAGGTTTGCCTGAAAGTGGGTGGCCGGCCCAAAGCCACCCAGTGGCCCTGATAGCCAAATGGGCACTTGAACCCAGGTCTCTGACACTAAGCACTGCACCGCACCGGCTCTCAAATACCTTTATTGAATTTATTCCGAAATTGTCCTTCAATATAAAATATTCCCCAAGTAGCTGTCAGGTATTAAAACAATTTCACCACCTTAAGAAACCATTTGTTCAAAATATTTATTTCCCACTTTTCTTCCTTGCTGTGTTTTAAAAGTAACAACAATTGTAGGCTAACACTGAAAAGAAAGCCGGTGGATGGAAACAGTGTACAGTAGATAACAGCATAGAAACCAGGCTGCTGTCCCTTCTTGCTATTTCCCCCCAGCCAGGCGGCTGTTAAAAGCAGGAGAGCAGTTGGAAAAGAAGGTCACCCGCCTGCGGCTGAGCAATTAAGACGACTCTGGCGGTACCCTGACCTGGGGAGAGGAATGGACAGAGTCCACCTTTCCTGCAGCCGTGGGGCTCCGGGAAGGATAAAGCTTTTGGAGAACAAAGGGACGGGGAGGGAGACTTTATTGGAGAAAATGCCTTTGTCGGGGGTATTTCCTTCAGCGAAAGGCCAGTGGATCAAAGCTGAAGACAAAAGGGTTGGCTAGAGGGCTTTGACCCCCTTCCCGGAAGATTAAACAAGGGGCATCACCGAAGTTCGGAAGCATCAGGGTGTTCTTTCCAGGATCCCTCTTTCAACGCCAACTTAGAAATCAATTAGTGACTTCGGCCTGAGGGTTTTTACTTGGGCTTTAATTTAAAATGCAGTAATTGAACACTTGGGTGATTTATCACAGTCCCTTTGCCCAGATCCAGTGAGTCAACAAGCTCCTAAAAGGCCAGCACGGCGGGCGCTCCTTTTTCTTCTTCTTCCTCTTCCTCGGTTGTTTTTGTTTTTCTGCTGAGTCCTGCAGATTCCTCCTCACACCTCCCTCTCCCGAAGAAGCCTCTTCCGCCTCACTAAGCATGTCTTGCCTTCCCTTCTCCGAGTGATCCATCAAAATCATCGGCCTGTCCCAGCTAACTCCCTCACTCCATCAACCTGTCCAAAGAGGAGTCCACTTGGTTGGCCGCTGGAGCCCCCACCTTTGTTTTCGGCCTTCCCTCCCCATTTCCCCCCTTTCCTCCACTGCGCTGACTCTGCGCTCTTCTGCTTGCTTGCTCAGCTGTTTCTCTGTGTCTTACATGCTCCCCCCATCAGCAGAGGCGGCATGCTTGCGTACCCCAGGTGCCGAGGGGCTTCGTCGGGCAGAGGTCTTGCACCCATCCTGCTGGAGGGACCCTGTGGGCAGCCAGTTTGCCCCCGTGTATGCAGCGTTCCGGACTGGATGGACCCTTGGCTGGAGCCATCTTGGCTTTCCGTATGTGTTTAGGTTCCTGTGACAAGTCACTGGGGATGTGAAAGTATTCAGGAAGCTTATCTCCAAAGTCTAAATGAAAGATCGATTTGAACCATGCTTCTTCATTCGTTTATTTATTTATTTATTTATTCAGTTTATATCCTGCCTTTTTCCTACAAAGGGCTCAAGGCAGTTGACATCATTCTCCTCCTCCATCTTATCCCCACAACAACAACCCTGTGAGGTGGGTTGGGCTGAGAGTCTGTGACTGGCCCAAAGTCACTCAGTGGGCTCCGTGGCTGAGCGGGGACTCGAACCCAGATCCTCTGAGTCCCAGTCCCATGCTCTTAACCACTACACCACACTGCCTCTCTTCATGAGATCTGGCCATTTGCTTGTCAAAATCTCTGTGGTATACTCAACTTTTTTTTCTCTTTTTCAAAGCTTTTTGACATTCTAAACCTGGAACAGTATGTTGCTTGTTAGCAGGGAAAATGAGATAGGGGCTGTTCTTCTAAGCCCTCCATCCTGAGGATGCTGGGGTGGGGTGGGGGGACTAGAGCACCTTTGCATAAAGTGTGCACTCCATTAATGAGCTGCTGGCCATTCTGATAAGAACAGGTAAAATTTCCCATACCTCCTCCTTTCCCTGTGAGCAATCGCCCCTTTCCCTCTACCACTGTAGGGGGCTTAAGTGATGTTTTCAACTGGATCTCGCCCTTCCTACCTGTACAACAATCTTCGTTCTTTCGCTCACCCACCCTCATTTCACACTTTTCTTCTTCGATCTCAAATCATTTCCAGCTGTGCTCCTTTCTGGTTATTGAGCTTGCAGAAAATGTGTCGCTTAATTAATGCAGAGCTACTGGGATGCTCAGCCCTCCTTATACCATGTCATGAAATGGATGGATCTCTGCTCCACTTAGAGCGTAACCATCAAAATTTTATTAGTGCGGAAGATTCCACGGAGAGGGAAGAGAAGGAAAAGGCCGGTCCAGCTGACAAGAAAGTGGAACGTGGGAGAGCAAAGCATGACAAAGGACTCTGTGGGAACATCATGGTGGCATTATCATGGGAGACAAAACAGAGGGGCCGAATCCTGTCCTCCAGGGTTCCACAGCCCTGGCCTCACCCCTTCCTCTGGCCCCAAACCCTTTGGGTTTGTGTACATTTTTCCCTATTCTGAAAGGCTGTGTCACCTTTTCTAAGGCTGACGTAGTTACCGATAGGAAAATGTTTGAGCTACAATAGGCCAGTCTTTTAGCTGTGTAGCCCAAGAGCTTTTCTGAAGTTGAAGTTGACCTGTGAATTGAAGGGCGTTGTGTCAAGTGGGAGTCGCCTCTGGCATCAGAAACACTTGTCCTCAAAACAGAAAAAGGAAGAGCCCGTTTGCTGAGCAAAAAAGCAGGTAATATGATAGATTGTGTCCCTGGTAAAAAGACATTTGGCTCTTTTGCATCTTCACCCCCTGAAAAGTTAGTAATCGGGCACGTTCCATAGAAATAAAAATCACATTTTAATCCTGTTTTAAGAAGACTGGCGTGGCTGCTGCTGAGAAGGGGTTTAGAACAAAGAAAATAGTTTCAATTAACTCTGAGGAGTATAGCCAAAACAAAACAAAATAAAACAGGAGTGCTTACAGAAGGTCTTGCACAGTATTAGTATTAGCGCTGTAGCAAACGGCACCTTTTAACTGGTTGTTAATTGCTCCGTGCTCTTTTAGTAGATGCGACGGTTTCCGTGGCAGGCTGGAAATGTATTGAATATTGCCCATGAAGTGAAAAATATTGTTAAGAAGGTGTTTGTGTTTGGAGTGCCCTTCTTTTAGTCTTGCTGAGTAGAAAAACGATAGAGGAAAGGTCACGGATTGGTCCAGACAGCGATTGCTTCCGCTGAGACCGCTGGGGACTCCATCTTCACTCTTTTTTAAAGATTCTGTTTTGCTTTTAGGAGCCCTTCGTGCTTCAGTGGAAATCTTTTTATTTTAATCTCTTAACCACAGTTCCAGGCCTTTTGTTTATTTTATGCCACACAAAGGAAGATATAGATTAAGCATTCGGAGGAAAGGCACAACAGTAAAAGCAATTCATGCTGGTCTAAAGAGGCCTTGCAGTTGCTTGCCATGGATGCTTCAAAGTTATGAGGAGGGGGAAGTTTGAAGCCTTCCCCGTGTGACCAAACTCCTATCCACAGCTCAGATGGTTTCCATTCTGTCTGGGAACATATGTGGAATTTCCTGAAGATTAATGGCATTTCTGATAACGAACACACTTAGCTCTTCTTTACATGCCAAAATGAAAATTGTGCTCCTTTTCAGCTTGCTTGGGGCAAGTCCATTCATTCAGGGGGAACAGCTCCCCTTGGTGAGTTAAACCACGGACTGACTTTGGTGTGTAGCTCTGCCAAAATGAGTAAATGAGGCAAGGCTGAGAGAACTGGGCATGTTCATCCTTGAGAAGACTGAGGGGGGACATGATATCCCTCTAGAAGTTCCCCAGAGGCTGTCACAAAGAGAAGGGTCAAGGTCATCCTGCTGACACCAGAGTGCAGGACACAGAATTACCAGTTCAAGTTGTGACAACTCAGATTCAGGCTGGGCATCAGGAGAATCTTCCTCATGGTCAGTGGAACCAGCTGCCTAGAGAGGTGGTGGGATCTCCTACATCAGAGACATTCAGAAAGAAACTGGACAGTCACCTGGTGTAACGTGGTGTCCTGCAACAGCAGGGGTTGGACCTGATGGCCTTCATGGCCCCTTCCAGCTCTACTATTCTATGATTCTACGAAATAACCAGCCAGCAGTTTCAGGGGGAGGAGTTCCACCAGGAAGCTTTTGCAGCCATGAGGAATCAAATCACTACTGAATTCCAGCTCACTTTGGGCAGGAGCAAAAAAATTATATTTTTAATTTATGATTATTATGATTATTATTTAATGTATTGTTGTAAGCCGCCCCGAGGCTTCGGCGAATGGGGCGGCATAAAAATGTTTTAATTAATAAATATAAATAAAGCAATCGGAAACCAAGGCAAGGGCTGCTGGTGGAACCTCCATTTGGGGAACTGTGGATGAAGTGCTGGGCATTGTAATCAGCCATATCATTGCAATGTGAAAGGCAGTGGAAAACATGTTGTGAGTGTAGCCATCACAGCTAGACGTAAATGTAAGCTTAGTAGCCACGGTTATGCCCAACCTCCAGTGTAAGAGGAGAGGAAGGGGAAGGAGAAGGCTTGGGTTTCTTTGGTCCAAGCCAGCAGCCCTGAATCAAATTGTGAGTAAGGGAGCGTTACCATGGTTTGGTATGGCATCTGAATTTACATCAGTAATTGATGGCGGCAGATTGGACTGCAGAATCATGGCTGTGAGGTGAATTTGCAAAATGTAGTTTCTTTTAACTGGTTCAACATGTTACCTTCATTGATCAACCACTATTATTTCTCTGCTGCTAAAGGCTCCTTCTTTAAGTTGATGGAAACTGAAGCCGAGAAGAACAGTGAACTAAACCAGACAAGCATTTCTGAACCTTGGTTTCCCTAGTTTCTAAGCAATGCATAGAAAAACTGTATCTTGGTGTGACATCTGAGCACTGAGAGATGGTGGAAGTTGAGACTGACAACTTGGGTTTTCCATCCAGCTCCTAAGTGCACATTCTTCCTTTGTGATGAGATTTCAAGATCCTCAGGTCTTCTTATGAGGTGCCTGTAGCTTTGACCTTCTCCCCTAAGCTTAGTTCTAAGCTCCTTTTTGGAACACTTGACGAATTCTGGCATGATTTTATAAACAAGATGGCAACCTTGGGAGTGGTTCTATTTCCGTTTTCCTGTTTTTAATTATGATGAGGGGACTTGATACTAATGTGGCTGTACACTTTGCTGGAGGATATGCAGTGTTAAATTTGGGGGCGGGGTGGTCCGTGTGCTCCCTTAATCAGGAAATGCCATTTTGAGTGTGAGGAACAGCAAATTTGAGAACTGCAGAGAGCCCAAAGGGAAATTTGGATTATGATTAAATATGAAATGTTTATGTTGGGGAAGAGAGAGAGAGATGATATGGGAAGCTGTTTTGGCTGTGCTCTCTCCTTTTGGGGGGCGATAGCTAATCATAGAAACATGCCTCTGTGTATACCAGACTCGTGTCTTGCTTTATCTCTTTTTCAAAAAAGGTCCTGTCTCATTCCTTGGCTTTGTGAGACTTATTATTTGGCAGAATTCACTTGCGTGCTATTTTGTCTTTGCATAATTCAGAGGGATGTGGGAAGCACGGCATATTGGCCCTGAGCGAATCTAGTTTGCTTTTATCCTTACGTTTTCAACTTACCCCACTACTCTTTGACCCGATAAGGAGAAAGCTGCTATTCCATTGAGTTGAGCACCTTATTCTGTTCTTTTTCATTTCTCCCTCCACACAATGAAAAGAGAAATCAAGTGGAAATCATTCCTACGTCGGGGAATCCTGGATGCTTTGATAATTTGATTTGCTCAGTGTATTCTTGGTGTAGCACTAGTGATGCTCCCATTTCAGACATTACTGTGGGCTTGGTTTTTATTAAACTGTTCTATTTATTTAATTATATTCATACACCGTGCTTTCAGCCAAGATTGGCTCCTGGCTTATAATGCTGTTGTATGCCATCAAGTTGTCTCCAGCTCATGGCAGCCCTAAGAAAGAAAGGAAGCCCCCCCAGAATTTCCTATCCATGAAGGCCCTGCTTAGCTGTTCTAAATTCTAGGCCGTGGCTTCCTTGCTGGAGCCCCTCCATCTCTTACTTGGCCTTCCTGTGCTTCTTTGGTCTGCAACTTTCCCTAACATGATTGTCTTCTCCAGCAATTGCCTTCTCATGATGTGTCAGAAGTAGAACAGCCTCAATTGTCATTTTTGCTTCTAGGGGAATTCTGGCTTGATTTGACCTGGGACCTACTTGTTTGTCATTCTGTGGGTCCAGGGTATTAGCAAAGCTCTCCTCCAGGCCCGTGTTTTGAGCACATCCATTTTCTTCCTGTCAAGTTTCACCGTCCAACTTTCACACCCATGCATGGAGACTGAGAATACAACAGAGTGGATGATCTTGGCCTTGGTCTCCAGTGAAACATCCTTACACTGGGGGACCTTTTCTAGTTTCTTCATTGTTGCCCTTCCAAGTCTCAGTCATCTTCAGATTTCTTGGCTTCAGTCTCCCTTTGAATTGTGGATTGAGCCAAGGGATGCAAAATCGTTCACAATTTTGATTTTTTTCCCCAGTGACTTACAATAGTATAAAATACAATCAGATAATTATTCAAAATTTGACTTCAATCTGAGCTTGGCCTGTTAGTCTCCCAATGATATCATCATACATCTATGGTAGGGCCTGGTGTTCTTCCCTTGCTTGCAGCTCAGAATCCTTTGTCACGGGGAAGCATGGGAAACAGGTTGAACTAGAAAACATTTGCAAGAGCATTTTTCATGAGCTCCAGTATGAAGAATCATCCTTGCCTTAACCCTGAGGTCTCCACTAAGGATGGGATTCTTGATAGCCCTCCCTGCGTCCACTCGGAAACAACCTTTCTAGTTTTCTGATAAATTTGTGCGACCATATGATTTGTTATAGGGTTGCAGTGAAGCGATTAGAAGCGCAGTCCTCTGAACGTTCAGAGAGGAGAACCTCTGCATCATTGCCCAGCCAACAGCCTTTTCTGTGTCACTTGGGTCAAAGGGGCAACTAGACTATGAGGGCATTTAA
Organism: Varanus komodoensis; assembly: GCF_004798865.1. Classification (NCBI taxonomy): domain Eukaryota; kingdom Metazoa; phylum Chordata; class Lepidosauria; order Squamata; family Varanidae; genus Varanus; species Varanus komodoensis. The sequence goes on along the minus strand of NW_025336259.1, from coordinate 3,524,741 downwards.
AGTGTGGACCTGAGCCAACAGAGGTGGAGAGGGCATTCTGCAGTTACCATATGCACCACTGGTAGAACATATCGTAGTTCCCAAACTCTTCCAAGGTGAAGAGTTGGCCTTGTGTCATCACCTTTGTTTTCCAAGCCTGGACTGGGTGGCTGCTTGAAGAAGGACTTAGCAAGAGCTGTTACCATTTGTGGAACCAGAGGTAGCAAATTGTCACTTGATTCGTCACCTACAGCAAGTAAAAATCCTCTGCCAGTGATGGGGTGAACACATTGTGGAACTCAGAAGAGAGCTATTCAGTAAAAATGCCTGTTTTTAGAAAGCTTCTCTTGATGCCCCAATTGATTAAGGGCATGATGACAGACACATTTAGATAAGTCCTGTAGCTTCTAGCATCACTCCAGCATGGATAGGGCATGCTGGGAATTGTAGGCGTTTTTCCAGTCTAAATTTGGATATGATTGTGTCTTAAGATAGGAGTAAGTAGGTAGGAAGGCTATCAGTAATTTAACGGAATCAGTAAATTTTGCTGAGCTTTTTGCAAGGTTAAGACCAAGGATCTATGCATATTTCTGGCAGGCCACAATATGTCTCAAGGGAAGCATAGAATATGGGGAATAAGATGGGTGATAACTGAAGATATTACAGAGAGAAATGAGGTCAGATGGAGAAGTCAGGACTGTTAAATGGTATGAAGAAGAAGTTCGCTTGATTTTGTATTTTAACACAAATTCACACTTGTAGAGCTAATACACAAACTGAAATGCAAATTATCTTCCAAACTTGCATTTTATATGCATTCCTCTTACTGTATCCATTTCAGCACACAGCAAGTAGGAGCAGAAACGTGTACACAAGTGCATACACTGAGAGAAGTACATACAAAAATGCGTGTAGTTTTTGTGTAGATTTTTTAATAAAGCATTCAGAATTCATGGAACAAACTCATTCTCACAAAAAGTTCTAAACTTGTAGAAACAAACTGCAAGGTTTCCCACCCTGCACACCCCCAATACTCTTGAACAGACCTGCGAAATTCCCTCTTCTCATCCCTCGCCCCCAGGATAACTTATCTTTTGAAATGCTGAGTACCAAGCACTTTCTAACTTGGGTAGGTGTCATGCTGTTCTTTATGCATTATGGCTGCCCTTCCATCAAGTGATCTGAAGACAGTAGGGGAAGAATCCAAATCATTTATTCTCAAGCAAACATGCCTCAGGTGTGTTTGACAAACTGATTGACTCTCCAGTTGGTTCATGCAACTTGGTAACTTGAAATGACTGGGAAAAGAGCATGCATCGTATTAATCCTTTTTCTCTCCCAAACGGCAAAGTTCTCTGGGTTGTTCACAGCCATTAAGACATTTCTGTAAATTAGGAAAGCTCTTAGCCTGCTCATTCCTGGTTGGCTTTGTATTACAGGGCAAGTATGTATTCTATTGTGTATTATAAGGCGACCACATAGTTCTCAAGCCTCATAGCTGTAATAGAGACATAGAGCGTTGCTTTCAGGAGAGAACAGGCGAGAGTGTTGAACGCTTCCTTTGCTCCCCTGTTCAAATTATCCCTGGGTTATTTTTAATTTGCTTCCCCTTTTCTGGGCTTCACATCTGGAAATAAGCTTAGGAGTAGGCCTTTGTGGAAGACAATCTGCAGATACAGGAGCGGAGGGATTTCTCTCTCTCAGCCACTGCTCATCTACCAGTATTATACCAGTAAAATGGCAGGTGGGGGATTGCAAAATATTCATTTGCCACAAGACCCAGCCTGCAGAAGCCAAGCCAAACAGTGGCTCTTCCTGATCCCTCAGAGGCTGCTGACAAGGCAAGATAACTCTCTAGTTGGTAGTTGTCATTGGTACTACTACTGTCTAGGCATGTTCTATCTAAATCTAGCAAACAGATGGCTTTTCTGCACTGCCTGACCCTTCCTAATCTTGGATCAGGCCTGGTTGAAATCTGGATGGGTGACTTAATGTTGTGAACTACCCAGAGAGCTTTGGCTAAGAGCAGTATAGAAATGTAATGAATAATGATGATAGTCATGAGACTGTAACCACATGTTCTCATGGTTGTGGTTGGGAAAAGGGAAGATTAAATCTTGGAGGAGAAACGAGGCCTGTCCGTGCCTTTGAGACTCAAAGGTCCAAATCAGTACCTTGAAATATTTGCAGTAGAGAGCCCAGTGGAGAATTTGGAGCACTGAGGAACGGACAAGAGGAGTTCTGAATGTGCTGATTGGGCACAGTCTGTTAATTTCAAAATTCTCCTCAGCAGATAAACAGATCCCCCAAAAGATGACTTTTCTCGTTGCTCACCACAGCCATGCACCTGTTTGGCCTAAACTGGCACCTGCAACCGATGGAAGGGCAGATGTATGAGATCACGGAAGACATGGCCACCAGTTGGCCAGTGCCAACGGACGTCTCCGTATATTCCTCAGGGGGCACGGGGTTAGAGTTACCTGACAGGAAAGGCAAAGGAGTCGGCGAAGGTACGGTTGGTGTGCTGTCCTTGTTGTGAGTCCTCTGTGTCTGCCTCTGAATTCCAGACATCCCCCTTCATCACTTCATCGCCCCTTCCTCCAGCACCACCACATCTTGGAACTGTCCCACTTCGTCCCATTCTCGAGTCAGTAATTGTCCATCCATATTTATTTCCATGTGTCCCTTTTGCACTGTTAACTGCCGAGTCCTGAAATGTGCGTTACCATGGATTGATCCATCCAGAGCCATTCATAAAAAGAAATATCTCTTTCATTTGCATTTGGAGAAGATATTTCTCCACCAAAAGTCTCCTCTCTTCATTTCCTGTATCAGAAACGTTTTGCTGATTTAAAATGTTGCTTCAACTTTACTTCTTTTACAGGGGCTACTTGATGCTGACAATCTTGCTTATTCAGGTTTTTGCTACTATTGGAAATCTGATCGTATCTTACATTAAAATATTAATAAAGAACCACAGAAAGCACAAATGTTCATCTGCTGTCCTCAAACCATGCATTCTGAATTCCTTCATTAGGAAATCAGTATAATTTATATAACAGAATTCTACCTGATTTCACAGTGATTCTCAGTTCCATCCACCCAACTCTTTTGGTCAAAATGATACTGTTGATCAAATGTGAATGTTATTTTTCCTGCATCCTGTGAATGTTATTTTTCCTCCAAGTTTTCCTGTTAGAGTTTTGACACTTACACATTTTTGATATTCGAAATTAATATGTGGGACAGGATCCAATTGTGGCTCCATACTGGCATGGATGACATTGAGCTATCATAAACCAGCGCTTCACCAAGTAACCAGCACTTATTGGGCAAGTGGGGAAAAAAAGCATTGATTTACTGCTGAACTTCAGCGCTGCTGCCAGAATTTGGCACCAAATTTCCCCATTGCCCAAGCAAGCACTCGATAGGTTGTGGTTTATGCTAGTTGTGATTTCTGCTAGTTCCGGGACACCATTGGACCCTGCCTTAGATGTTCAGGAATCAAAGTTAGATTAGCCACCTCGCCACTTGTACAATCTCAGTCTCATCGGTTGCGTTTAGAATCAAAACTGAAGGTTTGCTTACTTCTATGCAAGTGGGCTTCAGAATGCAAGTTAGCTACCTGGAAGTTGCCGGTTTCTCTTCTTGATTGCTCTGCAAAGGATCATTGCTTCGTGCAATGTTTCCTGTCTTCTTCCAGTTGCCAAGAGGCATTCCTGCCTACTGGAATTAAGAAGATGCAGATGTTTGGAATGACAAAGCCAGGGCTTTGCTCAGGGGAAGACCACTGACAGTTTGACAACCAGTGTAGTGGCATTCAATGAGGAATCCATGGCAGCAATACCTGCAACAGGTGAAGTCCTGCCTTTATTAAAAATTACTCATTACCTGTGTCAGTCGGGAGCCTGCATTTGGCTCCAGGTAGGAACTGGCAAGTTTCTCATCCACTCCAAATGAAATGTGTAGGGCTGATGAAGTGAGCTACTCCTAGTTTAATTAAAACCACCTCCCTTGTTCTTTATATGAACTGCATTATATCTGAGATGTGAAGGACTCAGCTACCAACTATCTCAGCCAGCAGATGTAGATAGCAGCACACGGTTTCCCTTCAGGCAGAAGAGCATTGCAACTTAAGGGCCTCTTTTCCAGCAGAGCAGCTATTTATGGTTTGTATTGCAGCTCTTGAGGCTTTTCCTTTGCTTCTGGCCATTGTCCCATCCAAGATCAAGGTGCCCTCTGCCCTTGATGACCACCGGTGTTCTAGTCCATTGAGCTATATTTTCGTACCTAAGAACAGAAGAAAAGCCCTGCTGGATCAGACCCAAGCTCCATCGAGTCAGACCTCAGTATGCGCAGTCGCACACAGTTGCCCACAGGATGCCTCCAGCAGGATGGGTGCGAGGCCTCCTCTGCCCAGCTCCTCAGCAACGGGTGCATGCAAGCAGGCAACTTCTGGGGAAGGAGGTAGCCCAATGCCAGGACGGCTAGTAGCCACAGATAGCTTCCTCCCTCATGAATCGGTCCAATCCCTTTGGAAAGCCATCCAGATCGGTGGCCATCACTACTTCTAGTGGTAGTGAATTCCATAGTTTAAGTAGAGGCTGTGTGAAGGACTTGGTCCTAAACCTCCCACCAGTCAGCTTCATGGGATGACCCCAGGCTTGAGTTGGACAAAAATGTCTCCCTTTCCACTTTCTCCACACTGCATTATTTTCAACGCCTCTGTCATGTCTTCCCTGACTTGCCTTTTTTCAAAGCTGAACTTTCCCCCTTGTTGTAGCAGCTCCTCATAAGAGAGCGGCTCCAGCCCTCTGGTCATTTTTGCTGACCTTCTCTGTACTTTTTCCAGCTCAGTTATGCCCTTTTTCAGGTCAGGTGACCAGAACTGAACATAATATTCCAAGTGTGGTTCTGCATTGTTATGGCTGTGACTGTACTTTTTTTTGAAGAACTAGTCTTCGTATGTGATCAAAGATGGAGGCAACACAGGCGCAGTGAGAACTGGGGGAGAGAAACCTATGATGAGGACCGAAGAGCAGATTGCAAAATAGATGTTAACCCAGGATAAACAGCACAGAGGTGTTCTTCCCAACCACTGAAACTGGGCAGCATTGCTCTAAGAAGCTTTAAGTTACTAATACTATAAATCTGTATTATACCTGGTCAAACTTTTTTATGCAACTGGCCATCCAGAAAGAGTAGAAGCACTGGAAGGCAGTACCCCAATATCCAGGCAGTCAGTCCAAAAAGAGAGCTGTGGTCAGTGGCACAGAGAGTAAGTAACAGGAGAATCAACACAGGCCCACTTGGGTTGCTTGCATTATTTCTCTGCTGCCCATAGCCAAAGCTCTCTTCCCCCATCCCATCTTCCAGCACTTGCAGCATCAGAAAAAACAGAGGCTATTTCGGTGCCAATGCCAGGCCAAACACCCATCTGGAACGGAGCTGGATAATTTGGTGCTATGTAAAAGTTACATTCTCACCACTCATTAAAGCCCCTTTTCCAAAAAGGGAAGATTCTTGGCTGAGCGGAGCCTGAAGGGTGTTTCTGTAGGAGTGACCGCCTCCTCTTTTAGGAGGGAATAAATCCCTGGTTGCCATTTCTGCTCTCCTGCTGGATCTTATACACCAGTAGGGCGAGACCAACCTCTCCAGTTTGCGCCTGCCCATTGGACTTCTGGTGCTCAGCCTTTTCTAAGGATCTGTTCCCAGACCCCCGGTTGAGCAACCAGAAACCTCTCCAGCCACCCTTCCTGGCAGCCAGCCTTCTTCCCCACCAGCGGTGCACAGCTGAAGGGACAAAGTGAGTGGACCTGCCGGACACCACGCCCAGCGGCCAACGTCCTCCCCCACTTGCCACTCTCAGTGGCGGGGGCAGACGGAGAAGAACGGGGCCGTTTTTGCAGTGCCTGCAGTCGGATTCCTGATGAGGGCACCGCGAAAGCCGAGGACCCATACTCTGGACCACTGTAACATGGACTGGAGCCTGGGAAGCTGAAAATCAGGGAATCCAGCAGATTTTCCACCCCAAAGGATTGCTCGCACATCCCAATACACCGCAGCGAGCAGGTAAACAAGCAGTGAGGTGCAACTGTCCACTCACCTCGCACGCACCTTTGGGGCTTTATAACTGAACATCCTCCCACAAAATTAGGCTGGATGGTTTTTAATGACCATCGTAAAGCCAGTGGAATCTTAGGAAGAAAATTCATCCTCCGACTGCTTTACTCTTCTATTCCAGCCAGAAGCCCCATGCAGAATAGAGACGCAGGGAATGGAGTGCTTTGTGGACATGTTTTTAAAAGCTGCACATATTTTCAAAATGCTTTTTGCGGCACGTAAGAGCAAAGCGTGCCCTTCATTTTTCTTTCCTGGTGGGATCTCCTGCAAGATTCAATATTCCTGAAGCACCAGCTCAGTGGCTCGTCCTTTGCCTGTTGCCCTGTGCTTATCCCAAGCCACAGTTGCAAACTGAAAAATGCTGTTTAGGACTTGGGTTTTCATACATATACAAATACCACACACTTATTTTAAATTAAGTACCACCAGAGCATCGAAAGTGATGTGCCCACAGGGGGAGTTCATGCTGACTGGATAACAGATGGAATCACTTAACGTGTTAAGTAGAGTTTTACTTTCTAGAACAGTGAAAGTATTTTATTTTATAGTTACAAGAATGTGCTACCAATCAGAATCTTGCCATGAAGCATGCATTGTCTAGGAATTTGGCTGTATAAACAGGCAGTGGCTGGAGACGATATTTTAATTCCTTATTCCCTAAATGCCATTTACATTTTTTTTTTTTCAGAAAGGGAAGAAGGCAATACAGTCTTCTCATTGATTCCAATTATTAATTTAGTTATCTTCCCAAAGGAATAAAAAATTTGTTCCAGATTCATGTCATTCACTTTGCTTAACTGTACAGAAGTGAGTTTCACTGGCCCAAGAAGATTTATTTATGTATTTATTACATTTATGTGCCACCCCTAGCCCAAAGGGCTCTCTGGGTGGCTTAACAGTAAAAACAGCAAGAAGAACAAGAACAATTAAAAGGGTAACATCCTTTAAAACTACACAAGATCTGGCACTCAGGCAAAAATTTAAAAAGTTGACAAATTTGCATTTCGAACAATATTAACAAGATGCCTTTAGCACACCTGAAGGCACGTAAAACTTAGAAAAGAGATAAGGTATCAGGGAATGGAATTGGTGGCTGGCTAGTTGGAACTGGCCAGGAAAGGGGAGAGGATGAATGGGACAGACCGACCGGGAGGCTTAAAAATATATCTGGCAATGGAAAGAGAAGACACCATAGAGCTGGAAAGTGGTTATATTTATGTGGCCCTTTTTGCTCTTCGCGCCATTTCTCTTTTCCTGCATCAGCGAAAGAGGAGGAAAGTAGACATGCATAAATATATTCATTTTTTTAGGCAAGAATGTGCTCGTCGTCTGGATAGCCCATTACCTGCTTCACAAGGAAAGGTTATGTTTACCTTACTCCCTGCCCTCCCAAAACACAGAAAGTAGCTAAGAGAAGAGCTTGTGCTTCTTCTAACTCATTTCTTTTCGAGCATGATTTTTTTTTAAAGAAACATGATTTTTTTTTCATTTTTAATGAAAATTTTGAATCAAATGCAGTGTGCTATCCTAAAAATGCAGATTGGAAGGTGGCTACAGTAGAGTCTTGCAATAGATTTTGTGCTGAATACCGCAGTTCGAGCTGTGAATGGTTTACAACAACCCTGTAATATTGACCCTTGGTGTCAAACCCATGTTGCTAGTTGAGGAGATGAAGCTTCCTGTAGCGTTAACTTGTGCTTTTATCCTAACATTCTAGTTGTGCTGTAGGAGTAGCATACAACAACCCTGCAGTGTAGTTCATTGTTATTCTGCTATTGCTAGGCGGAGGCCTATGCCCAGTCACATCATCTGCTGTAAACATTGTAGGTCAGATATGGGGCAGAGGCTGGTTTGGTTCCCAAATAGAAAATCCCCCCATACCTTTTAGGTTACAGCAAAGGTTAAAACGCCCATTCACCACCTTCTCACATGTCCATCACTCAGTTACCTGCAGAAACTCTGTTTTCCTCAGCCTTCCCTGAAGCTTAGCCTTACATTTCTGTGTCCAAGAAGTAAAAACAAGTATTTTAAAAAGTACACCTGAAGACAGGCACCCGTTAATGCGAGAGTTGGATGCTGCTTTTAGTGTCTTAAGGCCACCAGTCAGAGACGCAGGTAACACTGCAGCCCACAGATTTCCTGCAGCATTTTGTGATGACCACACGTGCTACATGGAAGAGGCATTTCCAACAGGCCGGTTCGCCCCCGTCTCCTTCATTGCAATCACAGCGAAGGCTGACACCTGCGGCCGAATGAGAAGAGCGCTCAAGGCTGCCCCGGCATGATCCCCAAATCTCAGAGGGCTGATCGAGGGGTCCCCCTTGCAGCTGCACACACTTCCGCTTCAGCAGCCCTCAGAAGCCCTGGCAGGGGGGCTGAACTTTTCGACAGTGTAGCCATGACAGCCACAAATACTGTTCAATAGTTAACTCACAGTTTAGTGCCCAATTTAAGTTACGCTCTAAACAACATGTTGGCATCTTTGCATCGAAGTAGCCGGACAGGAGCCTTACTGTGTTTTGCACCAGTCCTGTGTTTGGATCTGGGTGCAGGAGATCCATCCCGCTAGAATCATGTCCCTTCCTACTGGAGTTGTGGGGCACATGTTAAAATCCCCGCGAACAGAAGCCCAGCCCAGCAGCAAGCAGAGGGTCTGTCATTGCTTTCTGCTACCCTGGATTGCCCCAGCAGGAAATTTTCAGCTTGAAGGAGCATTTAAAGGTAGCCTGTACTTTGAAGTGGTACAGTCTGCCATGCACAAACCGGGCTTTAACTGCAACGCTTTGTCCGGAGGTCTGCCAGCAGTTTTTTTGGAGAGGGCAAAAGGTCTGATGTTCAGTCCTTAGAATCTCAGGATAGGCCTGTACAGCTCTTTGCCTCTGCCAGTGAGAGAAACCAACTTACAGGGGTCACTTTCATCTTACCAGTTTAGCCTGCAGTGTGGAACTCTTCCTGTGCCTTAGTTTTCCAGAAGTGCTGGAGAAAGCAATCTGACAACCACCATGGAGTTTGATGTAATTTCCCTGTATATCTTCAGGGCTTATGTCTAGATCCCCAAGAGAAATTTCACAAGTCTTAATGAAACTCTTTTAGACTTCATCAACTGTTTCTGCCACTCAGGAACCTCTGAATTTGGTCGCAACCTCTACCCCTGGTTCTGCCTTGCAGGGTCTTTTGTCAGTATGGCGCTGCATTGCATAATTCAGTGTAAATGAGCCCTCTGGCTTCGTGGTCTTGATGCTAAACCTGAAAAACCAGCAAAACAGGAAAGAGCATGGACATATCCCTGTGCCGTTGTCGTAGTCAGTCATGGGGGAGATGATGGGCAGCTGCATTATAAGCATCTAATCCAAGATTTTCTTTTCTTTTCCTGTATCTCAGCAGGAAAGCCCAGTAGTTTCTTTCCAGAAGACAGTTTTATAGACAGTGGAGAGATTGATGTTGGCAGACGAGCCACGCAGAAGATCCCTCCCAGCATTTTTTGGAGATCTCAGGTGTTCATTGACCACCCAGTGCATCTGAAGTTCAACGTTTCCTTAGGAAAGTCCGCTCTCGTTGGGATCTATGGCAGAAAGGGCCTGCCTCCTTCACACACACAGGTAAGGTGACCGTGAGCATCTCTTGGAGTCTTCCTCCACGTGCTCACTCCTTGATTCTTCTTGGTTTGTCTCCTGCCCCACAGAATGGTCTAGGAGGAAATCGGCACAGTTCAACGTGACGGAAAGCAAGATGGGTGGGTGGCGCTTGTCTGCCAGGAAGGGAGATCTGTGGTGGGAATCATCTGAAGAGTGAGAGCAGCAGTCCATCTCCTCTGATCCACAGTGATTCACAAGTCCTAGGAGAAAAGCCAGCAGATTCCAGGAATAAAACATGCCGAGGGGAGAAAGACACATTGTAAAAATCATTAAGCATAATGAGGAGGAAGCTGTCTTAAGGCAGGGCAGATGACTTCTCCGTGCAGTTCGGCATTGTCCAGTGGGACAGACACAGCTGCCAGTGGTTTCAAGCTCAAAACGGCTCGTCCTCATCACGTGCCACCACCCTTTAACGGGAGGTGCAGGGGACTGAATTTGGGAAATTTTATATTCGAAACAGGAATTTTACCCCTGGAAACCCTTTTCTAGGGCAGAGTTCAGGCTGCGGAGGCGAGCCCTTTGGCTGATCCTGTTGCCACGCCATCTAGATAGTGATTTCCTTACTTTCAAGATTTATATCTTGCTTTTTTTCTTACACAGAACTCAAAAGTGGCCTATATCATTCTTCTGCTGCTCTCAGTCTTATCCCCATAACAACAGCCCTGTGAGGTAGGCTGGGCTGAGAGTCCGTGACTGGCCCAAAGTCACCCAGTTGGCTCCACAGCTGAGCAGGGACGAGAAGCCAGATCGCCCAAGTCCCAGTCCCGCACTCTTAGCCACGACACTGCACTGGCTCTCAGAAATGACTCGGGCATTTGACAATATATGAAAAGGCTTTTAATAGGCCCTGCAATTTATTGTTGATTGTTTTAAAACTGTCCCTTTTTCGTACACTTGATTTATATTATGGCTCTTTAGGGTTTTAATCTTTGTAAACTGCCTGGAGACTTTTAGCTACTGAGTGGCCAGGACATTTACTAAATGAAATGAATTAAACAGCATCTTGACTGCAGTTACCACGGGCTCGAGATGAAAGGCCAGATCTGGCCTGCCTCACTCCAGGGATCTCTGGATGGCAGCACCCTCTTCTTTTGACCAGTCCCCTTTCCCCCAGCCATTGAGTTTTGTGCATTTTCCCCATTCTAAAAGGTTAGGACAATGCTTTCCTCCAGATAGTTCATTACTGGTAGTAAGAATTTTCTGCTAAAATATGCTGGTCTTGGGGCTATTTCACCCCCACCCATTTTCATGCATTCATTAGATTTCTAAACCCCCAGGGCGCCCCCCCCCCCCGCGGTTGGGTTTGCATCGTTTTGGCTTAGGCCTTGCTTTTGACCCATCCGCCCCTGGCAAGCAGCCCCTGAGCTTGCCTCTGAAGCTGAATTTTGCACAGTGACTGAGAGGAGTTCAGCACCCTGATCCTGGACAATTGCACGACGAAGGGGCATGCTTGAATTTTTAATAGGCCTCTAATCTCGCAACCTATGATAGTGTCCCGGGTACTTTTGTAAAGAAAAATCTAAAGCACAAAAATAGATGTTCCCATTCTGAAAGGACATTTATCAATTACCATTCAATCATGCATGCATGCATTAGAATATTTATAGTACACCTTTACATACTATTAGGATCCTTTAGGTGGTGATCAGTCATCCTGAAGGACATTTAACAATAAAACAGCATAGCTGTTCCATTATTGCTCTATAATTTCATTTTGTAAGCAGCCTTGGGAATTTTTTTTTAAATCAGAGACAGGATATTAATGCTTATTGTAATTAATTGCTTAAAATGAATAAGGAAAAATGTATATGGTGGCCATATTAGAACAGGCAAATGCAGGTAAGGCACAGGAGAAATGAGAGGGCATTGCACCTCCTCGGCCACCTCCTCGCAGCCATCACAGAAAGTCATGTGGGGCTTCACAAAAGCACCCTTGAAGGACCTTCTGTGGCTTGAAAGGGCTATTCTAGCAGGTGGGCGGGGAGAGGTCTGAACATGAGAAGCCTGTGAGCAGCAATATGTCCAGCCAGGATGGGCTTGGAGGCCTGTTAAGAGAGAGAATTGCAAAACGGAGGGCAGAAAGCTCCATCGCTCCTCCAGCCCTGCTTGCAGCTGCCCTGCTGGACATTAGATACTCTGAAGCTTCTGAGATCTCAGGCCTTCGTCTGACAAGAGCTCGGCCCTTAAAGCCAGGCTGAACGTCCTTCCAGGGATGTCAGCATCATGGTCTTAATCAGTTGTGATACGTCTGAGATACAGAAGGCATTCCAATGTGTGGCTTCCACCACCAAAAAAGATCTTATTTGTGTTTTCCTCCCCATGGGGGGGCCTCAAGCAGGACCACCCCCACAAGTGGGTTCAAATGGTAGGAGACCTCTCATACTTTAATTCTTTGCTCTTTTAATTCTTTGCTCTTTTATTTGGGGATGCCGCCGTTTCTTACTGGAAGACCAAATGATGGATGGATGGACTCCGTAAATTTACAGATTTCCTTAGCCTTGGCCCGGAATATGAAATGCTGCCGTAGGTGTGGGTGTTTTGACACACTATTCTCACCTGTTTCCTTTTTCTTCCTCCAGTTTGACTTTGTGGAGCTGCTCGATGGGAGAAGGCTACTGACTCAAGAGGCCCGGGGCCTGGAAGGGCCCCAGCGGCAACACAAGGGCATCGTGCCGCTGGCCAGTCACGAGACAGGATTTATCCAGTACTTGGATTCGGGGATGTGGCACCTGGCCTTCTACAATGACGGGAAGGAGTCCGAGGTGGTCTCTTTTCTCACCACTGCCATTGGTAGGACTTCGCTTTGGGGAATAAATACGTCTTTCAGTCGGAGTGTTACTTGAGGGTTGCGTTCAGGGCCTGCTCGTTCTGTGAGACAAGGTTAGGCTGGAGGGCACTAACTAGCCCAAGTCACCCAGGGAGCTTCATGGCTGAGAGGGGATTAGAACCTGGGTCTCCTGTGCTCCAGCCCAGCACCCCAGCCACGCTGGCGGTTGGTCCTTCCAGCCAAGGTTAGCACCGGACTGTCCAGCTTCCAGCTTTCGCTGCGCACACCCAGTCATACAGTATTTCTGACCGTGATGTGAATCTGGCTTAAACGATGCTGTCCAAATGTGTCCCAGCCATACCCATGCCATGGGCACTGTCTTTTAGGGTGGGCATGGCCATGTGTTATGGCCCTCTCGGACCAGCTCAGAGGTCCTTTTAAGGTTATCTGAAGGATCTCTTTGTCCCATATGTACCTGCCTAGAACGTGACATCATCTTTGGGGGTCCTTCTCTGGGAACCCCTTCCCAAGGAAGCTAGGTGGGTGGCTACCAGGAGGAGGGCCTTTTCGGTTGTGGCACCCCGGTTTTGGAGTGAGCTTCCCAAAGAGGTGCACCTGGCGCCTACTCTGTATTCTTTTCTGCGCCAAGTTAAGACCAGCATTTTAACCATCGAACTTTTTGACTTTGTTTTTGTATATCCCATTTTCTTCTGTACTGCTGCTACGCTTCTGTGTTGAATCACAGCAATTGCCATTATGTTTTTTAGATTATTTTTTGTGGGAGCGTCTTTTTAACTTTTGTTTATAACCATGCTATAAACATGTATTAAGGAGGTAAATGATCTAGCCAGCATCCTGTTCCCCGCTTTGGACGACCAGGTTGTTCCAGGAAGTTTATTTATTTATTTATTTATTATTTATTAAAACATTTTTATGCCGCCCCATTCGCCGAAGCCTTGGGGCGGCTTACAACGTTAAGTTAAAAAAAATTATTATTATAAAATTAAATTAAAAACTTCAGCAGCAGCCATCCTTCCTGTTCTTCAGTGGGATATTACCTCCGAAGCAGGAGATCCCATTTAATTCTCATGTCGGTAGCCCCTGTTATGTTTTGGAGTACAGATCTCAGAGGTCCTAGCCAGCATGGCCAGTGGTCAGGAATGATGCAAGTTGTACTCCAAAATATGTATTTGGCACAAGCATGCATTCCCTGATGGGATGTTGCATAGCTTTCAGCAGAGTTTACAACTGCCCTGTAAAATAGTCTGACCCTCACAGGGCTGGTGTGGGTTGTGGCTGAGACAGGATTACCTTGTTTGTGTAGCTCAGCCAATGGATATGCTGTTTAATCCAGGAATTGGTGGGGCTGCACAGGGACCAATGAGCATGCCACTCATCACTTCAATGGTCAATTAATAACTCAGGAACAGTCCATAGTTTTGTGGCAGCAGAACCTGGAACTGTGGGTTGTTTAGACCTTAAACAGCCCGCGTTAACCCAGCAATTGCCCATATAAATTGAAAATGGAATTGATGAGTGGTGACTTGCTGTCTTCCAAGCATCCCCAGGAATTGGCCATGCCGTGTGAAATGGGTCGGTGACTTGTCCCAGAGGAATTTGTGGCTATGGGAGGTTTGATCCAGGAACTGCTTGTCTCTCAGCCACTCCCCGCACAGACTTGCCAAGCTGCCTGGATTTAGCTTTCCTCCACTGAAAGCAGAAAATGACATTTCTAGATATTTTATCTGGGCTGTGTGTGCGTGTGTCTTTTAAATCCTGCTAAATATTTGGAGATTCTAAATAAAATCACATGGGGTGGCCATCCTTACAGCTATTTTTTATTTCACTAAATCCAGGCACCCATGTTTCTTATTTACCTAATCCATCTTCTTGTAATTCACGCACTCACCTGCAAAAATTAACGCTTAGCATTCTTTTAGCCACAGTGATTATTTAATGGTCTATTTTTTTTCTTGACTGCAAAACGACATCATGTTCTGTGCGAGGCATTAATCCATTTCCCCGAAGAGGCCTTGGCGCTGAGTCTCAGCTGTCTGTGAGCAGTTACCTGAGAGCTATTGGCCATAATTTCTCGTGGCAGGTTAATTAAAAGTTTAGGTCTTATTGAAACAAAGTCATTATGGCTACAATATTTGGTTTGTTTGTTTATTTATTTATTTGCCTTGAGAGTTTATTTAATCACAGTGCAACAGAGTAAAAGTCTGCTCCAGAATGGAAAGGTTTGATTCTTTTACTGTTGGAAAGGCACATGTACTTCTGATACGTGCGCACACATGTGCCTGAACGTGTTCACACTGAAGTGTGGTCTCATTATACTGGGATTTTCCAAGATGTCATCTGATCCTACAGATTGCAGATGTATTTTACATTCCCCTTGTAGCAGGTGATTGGAATGAGGTCAGCTTTTGCCGCTGTGAGGCTTCTTTCCTTCCTGAGTTCTCCAAGTTCTTCTCATACAGTTGATGCTTTTAAAGAGATCTCTTCTCTCCTTTCTTTTCCCTCGTTTTCCATCCTGTCATCCATGGAAACGGAGAGTACTCCCAGGTGTCTCAACCAAGCTGCTGTCTGTGTTTGGAGGAACTCAGTTGTAGTTTTGCTTCCAAAGCAGAGTCAGTCTCTTTCACCTTGCGTTAAAAACATGATGAGAAGGGTCTTTGCAAGAAATCCTGGAGCACCACTGATGCTCGATCAAGTAGGTAGTTCTGCATGGGTAGACCAGAAGCCCACACATTGTATGGTCACTTCTTATAATCCAGGACTTGAAAAAAGCTGACTTCACTAGGTTGGAAAAAGTGCAGAGAAGGGCAACAAAAACGTTCAAGAGGTTGGAGTAGCTGTCCTAGGAGTCAGGGGAGACAGGATATTGGGGTGTAAAATTTTGCATGTGTTTTTCTCCCTCTCCCATAATACCAGAACTCCAGTCGTCCCATGAAGCTGATTGGTGGGAAGTTTAGGGCAGATAAAAGGAAACCCTTCTTCACAAAGCATTTAGATAAAATATGGAATTTGCTGCCACGGGAAGTGGTGATGGCTGCCAATCTGGATGGCTTTCAGAGGGGAAAGGACATGTTCATAGAGGAGGAGGCTGTCTGTGGCTACGAGCTTGGCTGGCCAGGTGCCCCCTCCTTCTCCAGAGGCACCATGCCTGCATACATCAATTGCTGAGGAGCTTGGGCAGGAGGAGGTCTTGCACCCATCCTGCTTTAGGACAGCTGGCTTGCCACCATGTGTACAGAGTGCTGGACTAGATAGTCCTTGGGTCTGATCCAGTAGGGCTTTTCATACCATCTTATGCTCTTAAAAGGAATTCCACATATATGTTCCGTCTTGCACACCTGGTCTGCTTCTTCGTTGTCCTATACAAAATCCCACTGACACAGAAACTGGAACAGTTGTGCTGAGGCTCATTCCTCACAGGGTGTCCCTGCAGCCACAGCCTTGGACCCCCATCTGGCCAAGGGGCAGGACAGCGGCAGCTCCTTTGCCATTCTGATGTACGTGGAGGAACACGCGAGGTTTCATAAGTGGGGTGCAAGTTGTTTCATGGGGTGCAAGCTGTGATTCCACTTGGGTCCAGAAGCCAACCCTATTCCGAGTGGCCAGGCCTATCAGACGATGAGGCGGTTTTAGGATGTGTCTCCATGTTACTGGAAACAGAACTTCCCCAGGTTTAGACAGGCACTCCTCTTGACCTGAAGCCATGTAGATTGATGGTTCTCGGAGTTGTTGGACAGAAACCAAGATGCCCCAGCAGTGATCCTCGGGTGTTTGCTTTCCTGTGGCCAGAAGGGGCAATATGTACCTTCTTGTTGTTGTTGTTGTTGTTAGTCGCAAAGTCATGTCCAACCCATCACGAACACATGGACAACATTCCTCCAGTCCTTCCTGTCCTCACCATCCCCCGGAGTCCACCTAAGCTCACACCAACTGCTTCAGTGGCCTCATCCAGCCACCTCATCCTCTGCTGCCCCCTCCTTCTTTTGCCATCTATTCTTCCCAGCATTAGGCTCTTCTCCAGGGAGTCCTTCCTTCTCATTAGGTGGCCAAAGTATTTGAGTTTCATCTTCAGGATCTGGCCTTCTAAAGAGCAGTCAGGGTTGATCTCCTCTAGGACTGACCGGTTTGATCGCCTTGCGGTCCAAGGGACTCGCAGGAGTCTCCTCCAGCACCACAATTCAAAGGCCTCAATCCTTCGGCACTCAGCCTTCCTTATGGTCCAGCTTTCACAGCCATACATTTCAACTGGGAAAACCATAGCCTTGACTATATGCACTTTTGTTGGCAGGGTGATGTCTTTGCTTTTTAGTATGCTGTCTAGATTTGCCATCGCTTTCCTCCCCAGGAGCAAGAGTCTTTTAATTTCTTGGCTGCAGTCCCCGTCTGCGGTGATCTTGGAGCCCAGGAAAATTTGTCGCTATCTCCATTTCTTCCCCTTCTATTTGCCAGGAAGTGATAGGACCGGATGCCATGATCTTAGTTTTCTTAATGTTGAGTTTCAAGCCATCTTTTGTGCTCTCCTCCTTCACCTGCATCAAGAGGCTCTTTAGTTCCTCTTCACTTTCTGCCATTAGAAATATGTACCTACCTGCCCCCTAAAAGGCCAATACCAGGGAAATCAGCCACCTCAGCAGTATACGGGCTACTCAAAAACCCTCAAGCTGTTTTATTGGGCCTTCTGGTGTCCAGTACCCCACCAGACATATCCCGTCCTGGACCCATCTGCTAGACAAGCCTGCCCCACTAGAACCCTCAGCTCCTCCTGCAGCCGCTTCCAGCTCCAGCCAAACCCTGCTCCGGCCACCCCTCTGCAAAATTCGATTCTTGCTGCCAAGGCCTCCACCAAGATCCATACTTTCCATTGAACTCACCCCGACAAATCAGAACCCCCTTCTGGAGGGGCAGGAATACAGTCCAGATCTACCAGCCCAACATCCAACATTTGTGAACGGTAGCATGCTTCACCCTGCACGTGCCTCCGGGATCAGGGCCAGACCTGTAGGTTCTGCAGCCCGTGTGATCCGGCAGCAGAGCTGGAAGGCTGCAGCCACATGGCCCTTGTGTTGGTTGCTCTGCATGCCTAAGCTTGCTTCCCGTCCTGCCTTGGCTCCGCCTTGCGCTCGTCTCTGACCTGACCCCATCTTGTCAGGCACGCCTTGCCTTTGTCTCTGATCTGCTGCACCTTGCCAGGTTCCCGACGCTTGCTGGTTCCTGACCTTGCCTTTGCCACTCATTCTGTCGTGCTTTGCCAGTACCTGATCCGGCTCTGTCTTCGCCTTTGGACCTGCCACGCCTTGCTTGATATCTGACCTGTGCTTGTTCCTGGGCCTGCCTTTGCTTCTGGGCCCGCCGTTCCTTGCTGGTATCTCACCCTTGCTTGTCCATGAGTCCCCCTTTGCCTCGGGCCCTCCTGCGTCAGCACCAAGCTCTCCATGCACCTCTGTCACTCTGATCCTGGTGCTCCCAATTCAGATTGTGGTCCTCATTCTGCTGTAGAATAAACAAGAAGATGATGCTTTTAAAACAGTGTAAAGCCTATGTAAACAATTATTGAAATACCACAGCCTGATAAAACAGCTAATTAGAAAGGTTCAGTTTGGATACCAAGGTTCAGTTTGGATGCCAGAAGGGACTTCCTGATGGTTAGGACTCCTAGGGCATGGAATGGGCTTCCCCGGGAGGTGGTTGAGGCCCCATCGGTGAGGGTGTTCAAGGATAGGCTGGACGTCCACATGGTGGGCATGTCGTGAGCGAAGCCGGCTGGTGCCGGAGGTCAGACTAGATGGCCCGGGAGGCCCCTTCTGACTCACTCCATTTCTGTGTTTCGAAGAAGCCCACACTATGCTGTGAAATGTCTGGGAAGAGCAGGCAGAAGCAGAAGAGGGAGCAGAAGGCCAGGTTGGCACCGAGTGGACCTTGCTGGAGAGAGGCCCACCACCAGAAAGCTCCTCTCCCTTGTTGCTGTTCTCCTAGCCTCCCTCGGAGCGTCATCTGAGCAGAATGAGCCGCCTCCGAGCTCCACCATCTTTCCTCAGCAGGCACCCATCCCAACCGCATCCTATTTTACAGCAAAATATGTTAACCTGAAAAAAATGTGGGAGGGGTAGAGTTCTTGGGTGGTGTCAGGGCTTCATGAATCCCAACGGAGACCACGTTTCCTGCCTCCTCCTCGTTTAGCAAGACCTTCACAGCACGACTTAACCTGTGTTCTCCTGTGGAGCCTGCTACCTGGTTTTCTGATTCTTTCCTTATTCCCCATCAGTTCCTTTTTTCTTTTATTTATGTAAATTTGTGGTGGGAAGAGGGTAGATTGGCACCTCAGGGTCAGTCTCTGAGTGATTTGCAGTAGAAGCGTTTTTTCAAAAACTCCCAGTAGTTTAAGAACAGCTAGTCAACATGCAAGAAGAAAGAGGGTCTTGTGCAAATTGCTTATCTCACCATTTATGTAGTTTCTCACCTGCAGAATGCAAGGATTACTTGGTTGCCTTCTGAGGTTTGTGCAACTGTTCCAGCCTGTTCAGAACTTTGTGTTGAGATCTCAGGGACAGACAGGACTTCTCATTAAGTGTGTCTTTGCATCGAACATGCAATGTTTCTTTAAAAAAAAAAAACTACAAATTGCTGAGCACGAGGATAATTATTTGGATCAGGGTAGGCGGAGAAGGTGAATTTAATTCCTGTCTCCTCAGCTGCAATCCCGAGAAAAACTTGTCTTCTGGGGGATTTGCTTTCGGTACCAATAACAGCATCAAAGGATGGATTTTCCCTATGACTGCGGGGGCAGCAGGGGAATTCGCTCTGCTAGTCTGCTCTGGTCCACACGCACCCAGCTGAGGCACTTCCATTGTGTATAAAAACAAAACAAAAACTGCACTGCACGAAGAGATTCGTTTAATAGCATGTCTGGTTTTGCACCTATGCCAGCCTTCCCCAACCTGGTGGCCCTCAGAGGTGTTTGGACAGCAATTCCCAGAACTCCCATCCTGCGGGGCCACTGACCAGGAATTCTGGGTGTTGCAGTCCAAACGTGTCTGGAAGACACACAGCTGGGGAAGGCTGACCTACTCCAACAGCTTGCTCAACTTTCTGCTGTATAGGGTACAGCAGGCAATTGGTTCTGGCCTCGGGGCCACCGCTTTGCCTGTGAACCTCAGTATCCTGGTCTGTAACAATCCAAGGAGAGGTATCCATCTGCCTATCACTCAGGGCTGTAGCAGTGAGACCAAGAAACTAAAGGTACCCAAACCAAGGGAAACTTCCAGGTGGGCACCTCAGGATTATTTTGCTTTTAAAGCATCTTAATTAATTTTGGCCCCGTGATTGGAGCTTGCAGTAACATCATCAGCTACTAGGATCAGACTTTTCTAAGCAGCTCATGAGAGCCAGGGTGGTGTGGTGGTTAAGAGCGTGGGGCTGGAACTCGGGCGATCCAAGTTCTAGTCCCTGCTCAGCCATGGAGCCAACTGGTGACTTTGGGCCAGTCACAGACTCTTACCTCACAGGGCTGTTGTGAGGTAAGATGGAGAGCAGGAGGAGGAGAATGATGCAAGCCCCTCTGAGTTCTTTAAAAGAAAAAGGATGGGCTATAGATCTTGTAAATAGATAAATAAGTGTCTGTGAAGTCCATACCGCATGGAGCCACGAAAGAGCCACGAGGCGGCAGGCAGTTGAACTGCCTGCTCTGCGCTAGCTCAAGACCACCGTGCTGGAGGCACCCCACAAAAGGCTGTGCCTGGGGGGACAGTGGGCATCGCATCCCCAAAACAGGGCAGCTGTGCAACTCGGTTTGCAGGCTTTGCTGCCCCACTCTGTATCAGTCCATCCCAGCATATTAATTATTGCATTAATCTCAATCTCCAGCCCACGGTTGTTCCCCAGGACAAAGTAAAGCGAAGCCTTGGCGTGCCTTGCGAGCCCAAGAGGCTGGGGCTGAGGGCAGGGCATAGATCCCAGACCAGCACAGGAAGCGTCTGCACCCTTGTCCATTCCAAACACTCGGGCATCTTGTTTTGCGTGCAGAATTTTTTCTTTGACGCAACAGGAAAGAGGATATAACAGTACGACACACTGTCTGTATCAACTAGGGTGTGAAGTTCCAAGTCGCCAGGCAAATGGGAGGCTAGATCTCCACGGAAGGAGGGAAAAAGATTGAAGGGAGGGCAGATCTGGGTGTGAGGGGCACGTGGGGAGAGAGCTAATTTTAACCGTGATCTTGCACCTTGTACAGCAGCCCTTATGGCAGGCGTGTCCCGTTCCTCCCCCCCCCCCACCATGTGACTGATGTTTAAAAAATCAGTTCGTACTTACAAAGGAGAAATAGCAGAGGATGTTCCTCGTCCGTACACATCTGGGGCTTGTAGGAGCTGTCAGGGAAGAAGCGTGTCTTGGTGTGTGCCGGCAAGTCTTGATTTGTTCGGGCTTATCGAGGCGCA
This sequence comes from Varanus komodoensis, assembly GCF_004798865.1. Lineage (NCBI taxonomy): Eukaryota > Metazoa > Chordata > Lepidosauria > Squamata > Varanidae > Varanus > Varanus komodoensis. The sequence continues at coordinate 3,503,787 of NW_025336259.1, read as the reverse complement.
GTGGCTGAGTCACTACTGATTAACGGAGATAAGTGGAGATCTGGGAAGTTGTTGGGGGCACGCCTGTTTTCTTCTGCAAAGCAGCAAAAAGGCGCTGGGCAGGCTCATTGGGAGCTGCAGCTGCAGGAGTGCTCATTACTGACTTAATTTGGGGAGCGGGAGCTGCGGGTTGCCTGCATTTTTTGCACGGAGAAGTTCCCAGGTCCGATGCTGGCATCTTCAGGTTGACTTGTTCTTAAAGCATCCGGTAGCAAGTGATGAGGAAGATTCACAGCACAGAGCAAGAATGACAGGGTTAGGGCTAGGTCCTCTTTGCTCTGACCACTAGGTGTTGCGATCGGCCAGAAGTTCGTTTATTATCATTTTATGCCGCTCCTCCCCCAAGGAGCTCGCAGCAGCTCCTACCCGTTCCTGACACGTCTGTTTTATCTTCCTAACAGTTCTCCCCACCCCTTATGGGTCTCCTCCAGCTTCACACAAGCCTATGAATGAAGGCCCTCCAAAATCTACTATCCATGACAGCCTTGCCCAGCTCTTGCAAATTCCAGGCTGTGGCCTCCTTGATGGAGGCAACCCATGTCATAACTGGCCATCTCCTCCTCCTCCCTTTGATTTGACATGTGTTTTCACATAGCACCTGGGCTACATCTTGCCTTAATAGAGCCCACTGATTGCTTGTTGTTGTTTTGTGCCATCAAGTTGTCTCCAAGTTATGGCGACCCTACGAATGAAGGCCCTCCAGATTGTCCTCTCCGGGACAGCCCTGCTCAGCACTTGCATATTCCAGGCTGTGGGTTCTTTGATAGAGTCCATCCATCTCATATTTGCTCTTCGATTTCTTCTTCCGCCTTCGACTTTCCCTAGCAGGATTGTCTTCTCCAGGGAGTCTTGCCTTCTCGTGATGTGCCCAAGAATGACAGGCTCAGTTTTGCTTGCCTTTCTGTTGGTTCAGGGTATTCACAAACCTCTCCCCATTCTAAAATTCTCCTCCTCAAATTCCTCTCCTCAGAAATTCCTCTCCTGTGGAGCAATTTCTACCAGTCAGAGCTGCAAGCTGCAACTGGCTGGTATTTCGGTCCTGCCCGTTTCTCCTTGAGTCTCACCCACCACCGTGTGACCCCTGAGAACAGCCCAAAATGGGATTTGTTTGTTGGTTTGACTTAATAGCCTTTCAGCACCAAGACTTTCCTCTACTGCAGGGCATTTAACTTGCTGGGGGGTTGTTAGTTTTTAATCCAAGTTGTATCTTGCTTAAGTTATGGGAATGTTATATTTAAAGGTAGTTTTGCATGTGGTGTTTTAAGTGTAGGTTTTAAATGTTTGTGTGATTATTTTCCCCCTAGTGTTTTTAGATTGTGATAGGCTGTGTTTTCATGGATTGTTGTAAACCACCCAAGAGCTTTGGCTATTGGGTGGTACAGGGTTGGGGTCTGGGTTAAATAAATAAATAGAAGTTATAAAAATAAACACCTGTACTGCCCAATTGCCAAAGCTCTCAACAATCCATTAAAATACAATCTGAAATACACCACATTGCAAAAATATTGGGGAAAAAGTCCTACAAAAATATAAACCCATGTTTAAAACACAACTAACATTCCAGTTACTTAAACAAGCTAAAACCTGATTGAACCTGATTAAACAACTAACAATTGAATGCTTGTGATAGAGGAAAGTCTTAACCTGGCACCTAAAAGAGAGCAGGGTTGGCACCAGGGGAGCCTCTGTGGGGCGCTTGTGTCGTAACGGGGGGGGGAGGGGGGACCACTGAAAAGGCCCTTCTTGCTTCCACCAACCAAGCCTCCCTCCGAGGTGGATGTTGGAGGTGCATCCCAGAGTTGATCGTATTGTCCAGGTAGCTGGAGGGCAGGAGAGGCGCTCTATCAGGTATTGTGGTCTCAGGCCATGTAGGGCTTTATAGTTCAAACCCACACCTTGAATTGGGCTCCGAAGCATATAGGCAGCCAGTGCAAGCAGGTGCCATCTCACGGGACCATCAGATCCCGGTCGAGCTGCTGCATTTTGCACAAGCTGCAGTCTCCAAGGTGGCTCCACGCAGTATCTCATACCCCTGCACTAGACTTCATGGCAAGGGGAACTCATTGTGTGGGTGCTCTTTCCAACAGTGGCATCTCCACGAGGAGTGCAATCGGTAGCTTGGTCTTTAGTGTCTTTAATTGCCTTCCGCAGCCATGCATCTTCTGCATTGATTTTGGCAGCCCCCAAAATACAGGACACAAATTAATATTCAATTAATAAGCAGTCATGGAGAAATGCACTGGAGACTGACGAAGAGATGCTAGGTTTATCTGCTGCTCAGAGCGCCTCCTCGCTGCTTAACTGCCTTGGGTATTTAGTTCTGCAGGATTAGTTCACGGTGCTCTTTCCAACGGTACCCAGCTAGATAACTCTGGAAGCTCATAAACCAGGAGTAAAGTGGAAGGTGTGTCCCTCTTGTTTGTTCTCAGCCTTCCAAACGGCGGTATTCCATTTGGCTTTCATAACGATTTCCTTTTGATAAATTATCAAAGAAAAGAAAAAAATTAAAAAGACCTTTCTCTTATCTCCTTCAAGCTTATCACAGGTCTAAACTTGACTAATTTAATTCTATGTCAGGAAGCGAGGGATCAAAGATTTAAAAAAGAACAGAGCAAGTTTGTTCAACGTGTGATTTTACTTATCTGTTTAGAATATTTTTGGATCACCAACCCACTTGGTGAGTATCTGGAGATACCCTTCAACATGGCAGGGGGGCTGCATCAACCAGAGTAATTTATTTTTTCAAGCACTGATCTACAGCCTTTTCCATCTTCTCAGAATGTTCTGCATCAAAATGAGAAGGGGAACCAACCACTTAATAAATGTGGAGTGGCTAGGAGTGGGGGGAAGCCTGGGGAGTGGGCATAATGCATGGAAGAATCCTCCTCAGGGGAAGACAGAGAAGGAAAGAGGGGAGCGTCCCTCCATGTGCACATCATTAATTCTTGTATATGTGAAAGAGTGCATCTGGTGAGCACCATTTCAGGCAGCAGAGGCTCTTGCCTAAGCCCAAGTAGTTTGGCCAGCAAGTTTCTTGTCTCTGAGTCTCAGAGAAATGGGGTACTTTATTATGCTAGGTGTTGGGTCCCAACCTCAGCTTTGTATAAAATTGCTCAGGCAAGTTTGTTTGTTTGTTTGTTTAGAGTATCTGTATGGTGTCCCATCTCATAGCCTCAGGACGGCTTACATAAATAAGAAAAAAATAAAATAAAACATAATACAAATAAAATCCAGATGCATCCTGGCTGCAGATTAAAACCTATATAGCAGATGTTAGAAGTTATTAAAATATTGTTGAAATAAAAAGGTCTTAGCCTGGTGCCGAAAAACAAATAATGACGGCGCCAGGTGGACCTCTCTGGGGAGCGCATTCCACAGATGGGGCGCCACCGCAGAGAAGGCCCTCCTCCGGGTACTTTGCCTCCTAATGTCTTTCACGGAGGGCTCCTGGAGGAGGGCCTCTGCTGCCGAACTTGGGGCGGGAGGGCAAATATGGAAGAAGGCTTTCCTTTAGCTATCCAGGTCCCAAGCCATTCAGGGCTTTATTGGTAATAACCAGCACCTTGAATTGGGCCCAGACTTCAATGGAAGCCAGTGATGCTGGTAGAGGACTGGGGTTGTATGAGAGTAACGCCCAGTCCCCATCAGCAACCTGGCTGCTCTATTTTGCACCATCTGAAGTGTCCGGACTGTCTTCAAGGGCAGCCCCACGTAGAGCATGTTACAGAAATCCAACCGGGAAGTAACCAATGCATGTGTCACTGTCGCTAGGCAGTCGTCCTCCAGGTAGGGACGCAGCTGATGGATTAACCAAAGCTGAAGGAAAGCACTCCTCACCATTGCAGTCACCTTAGCTTCCAGGGACAGCTCCAGGTCGAGGAGCACTCCCCAGCAGCGGACGCTGTCCTTCAGAGGGAGTGCAACCCCATTCAGGGCAAGGTCCAAGTCACCTACCCAGGAGCTTGAACCACCCACTAACAGGACCTCCATCTTGTCTGGATTGAGCTTCAGTTTGTTGGCCCTCATCCAGCCCATTACCTCGGCCAGGCACCGGTTCAGCACAACCACTGCCTCACCTGGATTGGTTGAAAACGAGAGGTAGAGCTGGGTATCATCAGCATACTGATGATTCTGCAGCCCACACCTCCGGATGACCTCTCCCAGCGGTTTCATGTAGATGTTGAATAGCAAGGGGGACAAAATGGACCCTTGAGGAACTCCGTGGCATAGCTGCCATGGTGCAGAGCCATAGTCCCCCAGCACCACCTTCTGGAATCGGCAATTGAGATAGGAGCGGAACCACTGCAAAGCAGTGCCTCCGACCCCCAATCCCGCAAGCCTATCCAGAAGGATACCATGGTCGATGGTATCAAAAGCCGCTGAGAGGTCCAGGAGGACCAACAGGGACGCACTCCCCATCTCTCTCCCTGCACAGGTCATCGTACAGGGCGACCAAGGCAGATTCAGTACTGTACCCGGGTCTGAAGCCGGACTGAAATGGGTCCAGATAATCAGTTTCATCCAAGATTGCTTGGAGTTGTCCTGCTACCACTGGCTCCAACACCTTGCCCAAAAACGCGATGTTGGCCACTGGTCTATAATTGGCGGCCATCTCTGGATCCAGGGACACCTTCTTTAGGACCGGCCTGACCACCGCCTCCTTTAGAGGAGCAGGCACCCGGATAATAAAGTTACTTATTTGAGTTCTAGTCCAACTTTTTCCTTGCAATGAACTCAAAACAACTTACATAATTCTCCTCCTCCTGTCCTCAGTCTTATCCCCACAACAACAACCCTGTGAGGTAGGTTGGGGAGAGAGTACAGTAATGGCCCAAAGTCACCCAGTGGGCTCCATGGCTGAGCGGGGTCTAGAACCCAGATTGCCTGAGTCCAAATGCTGCACTGTTAACCACAGCACCACCCTGGCTCTCAAAATTACTTGTCCTTTGTCATTAGACATGTCCTCAGCTGCAGCCATATTGTGATAATATTCAGTATAGTTTCTCAGATCTGCCATTGTAGCTTCTGGTTACATCTTTTCCCTTCATGTTTGCTCTGTTTTGCTGCTCTGCCACACACCCCTTTCATTGAATGATCCCAATTCTTCATATTAGAGAAGAGGAAAGGAAATTCTTTACCAATACCGTGCATGATTTTATCAGACTCTCTCATCTTCCTCATCCCCTCTTTAGTCACGGTGGACATCCCCAATACCAGAAAATCAAGGCTGAGAGCCACTGGGCAAGAGATGAAAGGAGAAAGCAACAAAATAACGGCTTCGCCTCATAATAAACCCTTTTCATCCCTTGTCCTTACAAATTACGGCAAGGGAAGACCAAGGTCTCTCTTTGTAATAAATTAACCTCCCCGTAAATGACTTTGGCAGCGTTTTTCTAGCACAGATGCTCCTCAGCTAAGTGCCTGGTGGATTCACCTCTGCCAGATAATAGTGATTTATTTGGGACAATCTGGCCTTAAGTTGAACAAAATAGCAGGCCAAGGGAGAGCTGGAGTCAGCACATCTGGGACAGATGTTGGCCAAAACCCTGCTCAGTGATGGCAAGGAACAGCCAAGAGCCCGGCTCCGGGCATCTGTGGAACCTTCTAGCAGCTGTTGCTGTCAAGCTTGAAGAACCCGGAAGCCCAAGGAGGAAACCTGCACAGGACAAAAATAAATACATGCACAAATGGCCTTATTCTGTCAGGAGAAAGGCTTGTCTGCTGCAGCGCAGCGTCAACTCAGAAGTCGTCCAGGGGGCCATGTGCCTCTTGGGCCCGAAGCACTGCTTTCGGCACTTCTGTTTTCTGAAGTGGGGGTAGAGAGGGACCTCCAGCCCTTGACCTCCAGGGGTCCCTAGGCCTGTTCCTGAAATCCACCACAAATCCAGAGGATCCCAGATTTCTGTAAGTCCAACCTATGGACTCTTCTGGGTCACACAGATCCTACAGACTTGCAGTAAGTTTTTCACTTCTTGCGGGGTGGGGAGAATGGGGGGGTTTGCACTCACTTGTGCAAGTGCTCATTTTACCTAAAGGCGGTTTTCACATTTGCACAAGTGCTTGTAAGCGCTAATGTGAATTCAAGCGAAAAAAACACAATTCTGGTTGAATTCTGTTGATGAACAGATGGCAGAGTGAATGATACTTTTCAGGCTGTGAAATACAGACAGAATGGGTTTCACCAAATCTGTGCATCCCAACTGGGCAATAAAGCTAACAAGGACCAGGGTGGGATCAGTGAAGGAAATGCCGTATACACAGTCAAATGCATATATGTAACACAGAGGGATTATCCGTCTTCATAGCCAGGCCTACCTTTACTGCCTTATTGGTAAGGAAACAGCCTTCTTAGCTGCTGCAGAGTTTATCATCCATGCTGTCCCATTCATGAGGTTCACGAGGGAAGCAGTTAGCAGGTTCAAGCTAAGAAAGCTTGACAGCGTGAGTCGTTCTGAACAGTTTTTGCTGGCTGGATCTTTCCCAGCAGAACAATAGGAAGATGTTGTCTTAGCAGGGAGCTAAAGCCAACTGAAGCCTGACTAGAACCTGTAGTATCGTCAGCTCCATCCGTCTTGGTGGATGGACTGAATTGCTGAAGGGCCCTGACGGAGGATCTATTGTGGACTCATCCTGTAAGCCACAGGACAAGGATAGGGCTGTGTCCTCTGGCTGTTAATGTCTTCAACAAGGCTCTGACTGTCCGAACCCAAGGAAATACCCCATTTCTCATCCTCAGCAGAATCCTCTGCAGCAAACTGGAAGGCTTAAGGATGTGGGGAGGAGTCATGACAAGCCTCCACCCTGCAGGAGTCGGCCTTCTGAGCACCTGCCCCCATAGAGCTAGGCTCTGGAAGGAATAGCATCAGTTGCCAATGATGATTGGTGCAGGAGAAGCGGAAGAGTGTGTGGCAGCCACACAGCATTTCCGGGTTCAGGGAAATCAAATGACCCTTTACCTGCAGAGTGAGATGGAGAAAGGAGGAAGGAAGAAGAGGGCAGAGCTGTGGTGGAGATGGAGAACATCTACTGGTGGTCTCCACAGGAGCAGCAAGTCAGCATCCCCGTGGGTCCCTCCCTGGTAGAGCCCTTCTTCAGACAGCAGCCATACCCTGTCCAGGGGTGTTGGTCCAATAAAGCACAACCTACCCCCAGAGAAGCTTTGAGCACCAGAACTTAGGAAAGAGTTGGAAAGAGTTCAGAGGGGGACAACAAGCGTGGTCCAAGGACTATAAATGAAGCCCTACGAGGAGAGGTTGGAAGAACTTGGCAGGTTTAACCTGCAGGGAAGACTGAAAGGAGATGGAAACATAGAAACAGCGCGAGTCAGAAGGGGCCATCCCAGGCCATCTAGTCTGACCCCCAGCTCCAGCCGGCTCCGCTCATGACATGCCCACCATGTGCATGTCCAGCCTATCTTTGGACACCCGCACCGATGGGGCCTCAATGACGATAGGATAGCACTCTTCAAGTTATCACGCAGAGGAAGGCCAGGATCTCATCTCAGTCTTTTCATAGTGCAGGACATGGAATAATGGGCTCAAGTTTTAGGAAGCCAGGTTTTGGATGGTCATCAGGAAGAACTTCCTGCCTGTTAGAGCAGTGGGACAGTGGAACCCCTGACCTGGGGAGGTGGTGGGCTTTCCCACCCTGGAGGCATCCAAGATGCACCTGGACAGCCATCCAAGAGGGACAGTTTAACTTGGAGCCCTGCATTGAGCACAGGGTTGGACTTGATGACCTTCCTGGCTCCTTCCAACTCTACTATTCTATGAATCTTGTGATCTGGGTAATGGAAGGAGAGGTTGTCTCCTAGCCAGGAAATCCATGGAGCAAGCACCCTTTCGGCATGGCGCTACGGTAATGTAGCTTTAGTTCTGAATTATAAAACACAGCAAAATGGAATAATTCATCAGGAACCTGGAATTAATTTTTATGTACCCTAGAAACACTTGTATCCTTTTTACCATCGTCTTTTTAAATTGGCACCACAAGAATGAAAAATAAATAGCAGTGAATGCACAAAGGTTGCTTTTTACTTTGTTCTGCCTCTTGCATTGCCTAAAACGGGTAGAGTCACATAAGTTCCTCTTTTTCTTTTTCAAAAATCTGGCCAACATACACAGATTGTTCCCCCAAGTCGGGCTGCCCAAAGATCACTCTCTGTCAGCCGCAGCTTGTCAGTTTGCTCCGTATTTCAGCTAGGCGACGTTGCTTGATCTAAGAGTTTCTACAAAAGGTTCATTGACGGGTATAATTACTTTCGCTTCAGGGTCAAGAAAAGGTTTACATAATTTTAAGCTTAATTCACATGCAGTTTTGGGGGGTTGCTGCTGCTGCATTTCTCCAAAGACCTGAATCCAGGCTTCATGACAAGGCTTCCAGTGTTATCCACAGTTGTTCCCGGAGAAACTTGCCCCTGCAAACCAGGAAACCTGACTTAGTATGGTTTGAATTTCTTACCCTTTTTAAGACGGAGCACTCTGTTAGGTATATAATGCTCTTGGACTGTAGGATAATGTAAGCACAGCCTGTTTTGTTCCTGTTTCACATTATAGAGTTGTTTGGCTCGTATTTCTTTGTAAGCTATAATGGTGGAGAGCAGAAGTAAGCGGTGGGGAGTCCTGAGCTGTTTGTATGTCTTGGCACCTAGATATAAAACCTTTATGTCCCTCAACAAAGGGGCTTCTTAGAATGTATTTCTCCCAAAGCCCTGCTCTCAATTTGTGCTGGTAAAAAGGACAGGCTGGGCAACTGAACAGGTCTCTAGGTACGAGGCTGTTAAAAAGCTTTTCAACGATTACCAGTGAGAACTGGAGGGCAGACAGATGAAACTGCTGTAGGTTGATTATATGCTTCCACCTTTAAAGCATTCACTCGAGGTCTAGATGTATCGTTTGCTTCCATTGCTGTCCCCCAAAAGTTGGTCCCACTGCTGTAGAACCTGTGGATCCTTTGAGCCGCTAGTCAATGACGTTCGTTTGCCGGCCAGTTTGTGCAAGTCTTGGAAATGCCATGTCCAGTGCACTTTGCTCCCCCTTCCAATGACTGTGTAAGCATTTTGTATCTCTCTTCATTCATAAGAAAGAATACAACATTTGTAAGGAAGGATACAACAATTACGTTGTGGTGGCCCATCTGAAGTTACACAGAAACAGCGCGAGTCAGAAGGGGCTTCCCAGGCCATGTAGTCTGACCCCCAGCTCCAGCTGGCTCCACTCACGACATGCCCACCATGTGGTTGTCCAGTCTTTCCTGGAACACCCTCCCTGATGGGGCCTCCACCACCTCCCCTGGAAGCCCATTCCATCTCCTAGGAGTCCTAACCATCAGGAAGTATGTCCTGACATCCAACCTGAAACCCAGTTCCATGAACCTTGCCCCATTGGACCATGTCCATTCCTGCACCGCAGGAGAGAACAGGTCATGACCCTCCACTGTGGGACACCCCTTCACAAACCTTTATGTTGCTATAGGATCCCCCCGGAGTCTCCTCTTCTCCAGGCTGAAAAGACCTGGCTCCCTCAGTCTCGCCTCATATGGCACCCCCCCAGTCTGGCTGCCATCCTTGCGCCCCCACGCTGGACTGGTTCCAGCCCTGCTTTTTTTGTTCCTCTTGCAGTGTGGATCCCGGAACTGGACGCAGTACTCCAGTTGTGGGCCCACCAGAGTCTTATAGAGCAGTACTGGCACCAATGTTCTTTTAATCTCACTGAGTTCAGTGCGGCACTTAAGCGCAACCTTAGTTCTCTTGTTGACATCAGCATATGGGGTCCTTTAGGTACTGGCCCATGGAAAAATGGGCACTGCTTCTGTTTCTTGTACCTGCCTGCGTTTAAAAACACCATCTTCAAAGACCCATATCCAAAAATACAGTAGCTGTGGAGACCATACCGTGGGGGGGTGGGTTGCAGATTGCTTGAAACTTTGCACCAACAACTGATTGGAGACATCAAACATGTTTCCAATTAATGGAGTTTCATGAACTTCGCTTCGTTATTTCAGCAGCTTCGCCCTACCCACCTCTGTGGCTGCTTTTTATACAATGGACACTTGGGCCTTTCAGGATTCCTTGCAATGGATTCATAAGCCAGCAGTGCCCTTTGTGCAGCTGCAAAAGTGGGAGTTGCGGTGCTGTGAACACAAAGCTACATCCTGCTTGCGAGCAAAAAAGGCTTTGCAGCCTGGAACGCGCAAAGGTTGCCTAATGGTTGTTTGTTTCTTGTAGCATGTAGGGTGTGTGTGTGGGAAGCGCACAGGCAGCCGCGAACGGTGTGCATGCACGACGATCCTTTATTAACCTAACTTTGCAATCCCTGAGGCCCTCTGGCAAGAAAAGAGTGCCTCATTCAGTGGAGCAAACTGTAGACTTGAAAGTATCTTGCACCGGCAAGATTCCTGATGGACTCAGAGGGAGTGCGGGACCTCGAAACACAAAAGGGGAGCCAGCCCAACTTTTCTGTCCGAGCCTCGCAATATATACCTTTTAGCAAAAGAAAACAATACTTTGCTTGGCAAACCTGACGGAGGACCATCTAGTCCTGCAATCACCTGTTGTCAGCAAAATCTAGATGGTCTTCTCTGTAAGCTGACAAACTGTGTGTGTGTGTGTGTGTGTGTGTGTGTAAAAGTGATCACTTTATTCCGCTGATCTTTAGATACTGATATGCAGAGTACCAGAGAGCAGATTTCTTTGGTTCTTTTCCTCGACTGCTCCGGCAGTTCACTTTACCCTGCAGTCCTTTAGAACTGCAATTAACTCCCAAATGGGAGTGCGCATGCTTTGTTGTGGTTTCCATTCCTTTATTTCATTTTACAAAGGCCGCTTAATGAACCCCCCACCCCACAAGAAGGCATTGCATCACCCCAAGCTGGGAGAGTGATAGGCATAAGGTTTGCAGATGCTAGTGTCTATGAATAGATGCAATATTAGAAATATTATAATTCAGCCTTACAACCTCACTTTCAAGCTTTAGGCCAGGTAACCTTGTGTGTCTGCAGAGCCAGCCACCTTCTAGGTGCTAAATAGGAATGTATGACAGTTCTGTGCCTTTCAGCCGGAACTGGGCAGTAACGTCCATTTGATGGAGAGGCCCGTCAAGCAGTCTATGTCTTGGGGCCGCCCTTCGTGTAGAGGATTTTCTTCCATTTACCCCCTTTCCGCCATGGCACCTGTTACTGACTTGCACATGTGCATTGATAAAAGACTGCCAAAAAGCCATCGAGAGATTGATTGATTGAATCAAGATTTTGTACGTATGCTGTGCTTAACTGAAGTGCACTCCTGCGCATCGTTAAAACACCAGTGGAAAGAATCTTGGAACAAGCATACATACCTCAAATGCATTTTTTATCTGAAAATGTCTTCACCTCAGATTCAGCCCCAGGAAATGCTCACAAATAACTTTTTGCCGTGTTGTGTTGGAAGATGCACAAGCATTCATAATGCAAAGTGAAGAAAAAGGCAAGAATGATTCCAAAGAACTGAAAACTCTGGGGAATGGCTTGAGCAGCTCTCCATACAAAATACAGACTTCAAAACCAGAAAAACTGAGGATTCCATTCGTATAAGTTTAACTTCAGGAACAAGGCCGTGGAGTTTGGATCTCCAAAATTAGATTCGAGTGAGGAAAGTTTTGAAATGTTTAACCATTCAGACTTGTGCTGTCCCTGGAAGATGTAGTTCGCTGCACGGGTAAGACCTGTTGACAAGTCGTGGATTTGTCTAATCCTTTTCTAAAGCTATTTAAGCTCAGGGCCATCACCACATCCTACAGTGGCAATGCATTCTATAAATCAATTGTGCATTGTCGAAATAATGCTTCCTTTGTTTCTCTGAACCAACCGTTGATCAGCGTCATTTGTTTCTCCCAAGCGTGTACTCGCCTTGCAGCATAGACCTTTTATCAAGTCGGGATAGCTCTGAAGCGTCAACATTATACCCTGAGTACCAACACTAGCAGGGCCTGTTCACTCCCTATAGGTTTCCTGGAGGTGTTTGGCCACTCCCTGTTGGAATCAAGATGCTGGAGTGTATTGACCTTCTAGCTGATCAGGCAGGGCTGTACATAGGTTCCTGTGTTCTGAATATTTGTTAGTCAGTCTGAGTAGGAATGGGAGAACCAAGGATGTTTGAGCTTACCAACATTTTTCAAAGGTCACTTCAAAGCTCGCTCCAGCTTCCTCTTGTTTTCATTTTGACTGGCATTTCAGTTCGTTCAAGCAGGGACAGTGCGTGTCTGAAACAGGAAGTGTTCACACCTTTTGGTGTGTGTCTATGCATACTTTTTCCCTTGGATTAAAGCCAGGATGGGGAAACTCAGGCCTGGGAATCTGGCAATCCTGGGTATCCCCATTCCCCTGCTCCCTCTTCTCCCAACCACGGATCATTGGGTGATTCCCTAGCTCCTCAGAATTGGAATTCAGCTCTTGGTTGAAAGACGTTCCCCATCCCAGGACTGAAATCTAAAAATGGGCATGTTTTGTTTTGTTTTCTAAATGTGCAATTGACAGTGCACGTTTTTCAAAAGGTATACGTTTTCCTAATACACTGGAAAGTTTGGGAATGTGGAAACGTTTTCTGAACCAGTATGCTCAGAATTTGGGATTGTGAATGGAGCAAGTTTGGAGGATTTGCAAACTGGACTGAAATGCTTGGGCATCCTGAGTCAAGCAGTTCTACAGGCCCGGCCTTTACACCCGCTGCTGCTACAAGACCCTTGAAAAAGCATAGCCTGAGGAAAGTTTGAAAGAAAGTGCAGCTTACAGTGGAAAACCCCAGTCACAGAGCAGGAGCAGACTTCAAGGCCTCCTGCAAGTCTCGCCATATTTTACCCATCCATTCCGGGCATTGTGAATTTTGCTCGCTAAGACTGGAGTTGCTCCCATTTTGTGATTACATCTACACCAACCAGCTTTCTGACATGCCTGATAAATGGCCAGCATTAGAAAGTACGTAAAAGGAATAAGGCAGAGCAAAGAATTTGGAAATGTGCACTCATAATTCTTGAGAAGTGATCATTTGCTGGCCATTCCTTGCCGTCATCAATCAGAATTACTGTGTTTCGCAACATTATCTGTGGGGAGGGGAATTTCCATCATTCAGACATTTGTGTAATACACACAGGTGCTGATTTGTTACGGGCGTGAAGAGAAGCAAAAGTAATCAGTGCTGCTACCTCCGAAGTTATTTATTTCACTTTTATTTAATTTTATTCTTAAACTTTTTTTAAAAACCCCGCTTGTTATGTAATTGATGGATTGTTTTTGTGTTTTGGTTGTTCAGTTGTTCAGCATGGTTGTCTGCTGGTTCAGAGGTGCTGATAGGGAATGACATGTAAATTATTTGCATAACTAAGTGAGGGGGCCGTCCGGCGTGGCTATCTGTACCCCACCAGACCCAGAACGGGATCCGCTCAAGACCTGCCAAGGATTGCTGTGATACAACTCCTGACTTTTCCTGCAGCTGGGCAGGTGGAATCTGCTACACTCAAACGAAAACAACAAATCAGCTTTGCGCTAGCATAAGGAACCCACCCGCCACTCCTAAGTGTGGGTGCTGGTTGCGATTGCTGAGAAAACATGAGCCAGGGAGGGCTGTGCCGTTGGGGGTCAAGAGAGGCTGAAATTAGCAGGAGCAAGGTTTTTAAATAAGGGAGCAAAGCAGCTCACTGAAGCCTCCGTAGCTCTGGAATGTTGCCTGCCAGTTCGGAAGACAAACTGGGGATGATGAGGGTAATACATGGAGAGCATTGCCCTGCTCCAGAACGTTATGATGTATAGTGGGGGCTGTTCCAGCACTCAGGCCCATGCTGACCCCCTCTGAGGTTCCTGCAGTCGCTTGAGGGCCTGTGGCCCAAAGCATGGAGAAGCAGTAACAGGGCCTCAAGGCTGGTGGCCAGTTTGCAGGGGATGCCGTAGGAGGCAAGACTGAGGGAACTGGGTCTCTTCAGCCTGGAGAAGAGGAGACTCTGAGGGGATCTGTTGGTGGCATACAGGTATGTGAGGGGGTTGTCACATGGAGGTGGGCAGAGACCTGTTCTCCCTGCAGAGGAAGGCAGGATGCGCTCCAACAGAGCCAAGCTCAGGGAGCCAAGGTTCATGTTGGATGCCAAGAAGCACTTCCTGACAGTCAGGACCCCGAGGGTGTGGAATGGGTTTCCACGGGAGGTGGTTGAGGCCCCATCGGTGCGGGTGTTCAAGGACAGGCTGGACATGCACATGGTGGGCATGTCGTGAGCAGAGCCGGCTGGAGCTGGGGGTCAGACTAGATGGCCCGGGAGACCCCTTCTGACTCGCTCTGTTTCTATGTTTAATAAGCCAGAGAGTGCCTCCGCCACTTCCTGCACTGCTCAAGCCCCAGCAGGGCTTCCAGAGGTGCAGAGAGCATTGTCTGGCTTGGCCTAGGCTCGTGCAAGCCGGTTCCTGCACACGCCGCTAACAGCGTTGCAGGACAGGTGATGGCCTGGGAGAAGGAGGGCCCTTGACCATAAGGCACTGCAGCCATCGACTTGGTCCGGGGGAGCAGACTGGCCTTTGGAGCAAACGTGCCAGCCCCCCCTTGGTTTGTCCTGTTCTGGGGAAGGGTGTGACTGGCTGGCTGGAATTCTGCACAGGAGCTGGCTGGCCGGCTGGAATTCTGCTCTAACACCTGGATGCTAGTCCCAGTGGTACGCTATAGAATCTACAACTTAGAACTCTTCTGTCATCCCATAACCAAATGAAGAGGTACTGTTTGCAGATCGCATTGCCTTGCGGTGTTCCTGGCGGAGGCTTCCCCACGAGTTCTCCAGCTCCAGCTGAAAAGATCCTCATCCATCCAGCAACAAGCAGCCCCTTCTCTTTAGTGCATCTCTCTGCCTGCGCCAAGGCAACTATTGATTAGGTAAATGGTCTCTGTTTTCAGAGCTCTCTCTTCTCCCTTCCCCTGCGTTCTTCGGCAGGTACTTTTTCTCTTTATCAACTGTCGTTTTCCTGCACTCGCTCTCCAAATGTCTTTCGGCTGCCCTTCGCAGCATTTTCTCGGCTCGTCAGCCAGCTCCATGGCAGAATGCAGTCCTTGCACGTGGAAGGCCCTAGCGCACACCCCCCTCGCCGCCACAACAGCATCTCTGGTTAAAAGGCTCTCCAGGAGCAGGTCTGGGAAAATCTTTGAGACTTGGGAGAGGCCCTGCCAGTCAGAGCAGGCATTTGTCCATTTTATGGATTTATACTCCATTTTTTCCAGTTTCGAGGGACGTTCCAATTGCAGAAAACAAATTGAAATCATAAATAACATGGAACTAATTCCATATGTTTGCATTACATATTCTGACCCTGGTTTTATTCACGTGCCAAGAGCAGTGGCACTCTCAGTGTTTTTCTATCATGTGTTTGTGTTGGAAGTTTCACTGCCATCTCACCTCCCCTAGTTTTTCTTGATTTGCCCAGATGTTTCACCTGTATTAGATTGTAGCAAGCAAAGACACACGGTTGACGCTTTTCCAAGTTTACATTTTTTAAAAAATGTAGAGATTTTTCTAACAAGATTTTTCTAGGGGAAGAAAGCTCCTGCATACAGAACATCTTCAGTAAAGATTTTAAATGGCAGATGTTTGCATGTCTAGCAAACAGAAAGGCAATTCTTTTGCAGCTCTGTTTTTCAGTGCACCCTATGGGGAGCTGCCATCTGCCCTTGGTGACCTGAAAGACCTGCTGCCCAAGTCAAGGGACCAAGGTTCAGTTTGGATGCCAGGAAGCACTTCCTGACATTGAGGACCCCAAGGGTATGGAATGGGCCTCCCCAGGAGGTGGTTGAGGCCCCATCAGTGAGGATCTTCAAGACATGCACATGGTAGGCATGTCATGAGTGGAGCTGGGGGTCAGACTAGATGGCCCAGGAGACCTCTTCTGACTGTATCTGTTTCTGTGTTTCCAAGTCCATTGTAGCTGTTCAGTTGATTTCAATGGGAAACCTTTCCACCAAATACTGGACATGTTGAACAGGCATTTGGTTGATAGCCCAGCTGCAGGACTGATGCAGTTTGTAATCTGTTGTTTGAAATGGGTGCTGGCTCTCAATGTATGGAAGCTACTGCCCCCTCCCCACTCTACACTTCCCCCGTCCCTCATTTCCCCTGCTAAATGCATAGTGTTTGGTTTATTTGTATGTTTTTCTTGGCTTCAGATTTGTTCTTTTTTCAATGCCTGGGGACCAGTGAATGAGGCACGGCGGCTATAAAATATGTAACTTTTAACATGCAGTTGCCTCTAATGCGGTCTGGTATTAGGCAGACATCGCCTTGGCCTCCAGCCCAAGAGAGAGGGGCCCCCTCGTAATTAAACCTGATGCTACCTGGTAGATAAATAAGGAAGAAATACTGCAGCGGCTGCTGTTCTGCTGGCAACCCAGCAGCCAAAGGGTAGATAATTAATCCAAAACGAGGGAGAAGAGAAAGATCTATTGGGAGTCTAACCAATTTGTCCATCTCTTTAATATGTATAATTGCCTTTTGATCAAAGAAAACGTAATCTGCCTAGGTAATTGCAGGACAGAGCAAGACCTCTTTGGAAAGCTTACCACAGTACTCTCGGACCTTAGAAAAGCCCTGCTTGCAAACCGGGATATTTCGAGACTGCTGCTTCTGAACGCTGCGTTCAGAGTAGAGGGAGCTCCCAGGGTGCCCAGGAAGCGAGTCCCCGATGACTCTTGGGAACCAAAGACCTCCCAGGAACTGGAGTGGCTGCCCCCAACCCCAGCTGGCTGTCTTCTGTCCCCAGCAGGAAGTCCTAAAATGCATTCAGGCTGGGCCTTTGCCTTAGCAATGCAACCTTCTGGGCCTTGGCTTGCTACTCAATTTCTGGCTTGCCCTCCCTGTCTGTGATTAGGATGCCTGCGGCTCAGTTCTGATGGAGGGTTGTAGGGTTCTTTTTTTTTGTTGCTTGTCCTTTATTGCATTTCTATGCAGCCTAATAGCTGGAACTTTCTGGGCGGTTCACAAAACAAGACCAAAAGCTGTAAAATATAATCACATAATAACGCAGTACGAACACTTTTAAAAGTTTAAAACAACTGAATAACACGAGAATATTTATAGTAAACCTGCCCTCGGAGTGCCGTTTCCTTGGGGGGGCATATAAATCTCTAAAATAAAACAAAGGCAAAACATGCCTTAAATAAAGAGGGGCCTGCATTCACATGCAAAGCGTCTCTTGGAGTGTTGGAAAAAGCACAGTAGTGATTCAGCTTGTGACATCTCTTGTTCCAAAGGGCCTTGGAGCTGACTATTAATGACAACGCAACTGGGCGACACAGTGAAACCAATACAGTTCCTTAACCTCAAGAAGATTCTCACCTTAAAAACCTGCAAAGAGTTTACCCTTCTTCCACAACACTGATCTTTATGGCCATTTCTTCCTCCTTTCCTTCCGTCCTTCCTGTAGGAAAGAAGCGCTTGACACTCCCTTGCTCTAGTTCCCTTGATACTTAGGTGGGATACAGACTAAAGGTTGCATGCTTATGCAGACTGAGGCATGTTGGGAGTTGTAGGCTTCTTGGGGGTCTAAACTTGCACAGGATTGCACCATTAATCACTCTTACAGTAGACTTGTTGCAATCAGTGCATCTTAAGTTTGTTGTTAGTCGCGCAGTCGTGTCCAACCCATCACGACCCCATGGACAACACTCCTCCAGGCCTTCCTGTCCTCCACCATCCCTGGAGTCCGCTTAAGCTCACACTGACTGTTTCAGTGACTCCATCCAGCCACCTCATGCTCTGCCATCCCCTCCTTCTTTTGCCATCAATTCTTCCCAGCATTAGGCTCTTCTCCAGGGAGTCCTTCCTTCTCATTAGGTGGCCAAAGTATTTGAGTTTCACCTTCAGGATCTGGCCTTCTAAAGAGCAGTCGGGGTTGATCTCCTCTAGGACTGACCGGTTTGATCGCCTTGCGGTCCAAGGGACTCGCAGGAGTCTCCTCCAGCACCACAATCCAAAGGCCTCAGTCCTTCGGCACTCGGCCTTCCTTATGGTCCAGCTTTCACAGCCATACATTGCAACTGGGAAAACCGTAGCCTTGACTATATACACTTTTGTTGGCAGGGTGATGTCTCTGCTTTTTAGTATGTTGTCTAGAGCATCTTAAGTTAGTCATGACTAAATTAAGCCCCACCTGTTTCTGTGGCCTACTCAGTGTACAGCTAAATCTGGGTTTATCTCCACATCTGCACAGCTTTAATTAAAAACTATGAAGGGCTAAAGGCATCCCTCTTCAAATTAATTTGTAACCCCTCCATTTAATGAAGATTCCATATCATGATCCCGGTGCCGGATTGAACTAGCACAAGCAACAAGGGTTTTATGAGACTTTCATTTGTTCTCGGAAAATATATGCGCTTACCCTGTCGGTGAGCTCTGCAGTGTTTGTGCTGAAAATGTTTGCAAATTACAAAACATTCATTAATTTGACTTTCCTATTCAGTTTGGGCAATTTTCTGAACCGCCTCTGCTGTAGCCTGTGGGAAGATTGGTGCAAATTTGGGGATTTTTGTGCTGTGTCCACGTGCATTTTACACAACTTTCCCTTTTGCTGAATTCGAAATGCATGTCTAAATCAGGCATGAGACAGTTCATCTGCTGTCACGCTTCCCTACAAATAGTTTTTGAGCAAGAGTGCAGTGGTCAACCTCTTTCTTCCAGTAACCTAGAAAGACCCACCATGTTCTGAATACCATTTCCATTTACAGTAAGTAGTTCAACAGCTAATTTCACTGCCAGGGAAGAAGTAAGAACATTTACAAATGGCTTCATTGCCACAAAAATCTGAAAAAAGGCCTTTAAAAGTATGGCGTTCTTTCCCAACCACCGCCTCTCTCTCTCTCTCTCACCTGTCTCAGTGAAAAATGAATCCAGCTAAGCTATTGCCACTCCTGTATAATTACATCCTATTTTAATATTACATGCATTACACTTAGCAAGGATCAGAAACAATAGATTCAAACAAACCCTGCTATTTTGTCATTTCTCCACGTCCCGCACAGACAATAGTACCCTGTCTTTATGCAAACATATGTTAAGAAATCATAAAAATTGTCTTTATTCTCTCTGGGGGGAAATTAACATTTAATAGGCTATATTTTTTTTTCTTCATGAAAAGAAAATGGTAAACATTAACAGTTTAACCTCGTTGTTAAAACAAAACAGAGAATGTAAGACAAATTTTCCTTTATCTTTTTGCTTTTTGTATACAAGATGTAGTTGGTGTTTAGTGTCTCGAATCCTAATTTCTACCAATATCTAGCAAAAGCATTACATGATGTGTGGAATAGAATTGTATCCTTTGACCGACAACTTAAGAAGCTAGAGGGGTTTTTAATATTTTGTGGTTATGTTCAGCATTATTAAGTCAGTGATTTTAAATAGACTTTCTTGATTGTTTTGATACTGATAGTATATTGATTCGGTACTCTTAACCAACTTCAGTGGCATCAGTCATAAAGCAGGGATTTCCCAAACAAACACACTAGAAAATACACAATGCACAAGCGTGCTAATTTATTAATTTCTAGCAGAGGCGTTCTGGGTCAAGTGCTGGCTTTAACAATTCTCCCCTTGGCTTAGTGGAGAGTCTGTTTTTTATGCACAAACGGGGTTACACAGAATTTCCCCTCTCTGAAAGTGAATGGGGAAAGCTACCTGGTCACGGTGACTGGTCTCCTGATTTCTGCAGGGCTGCTAATCTACTCCACGCAGAGTATTTTTGTTCTGGTATGGCAATAGATAATGCTTTCAAGACATGGAGCATCTTTATTCATTGGAGGAGAACTGGTTCTAGTCCTCATGACAAGTAGGGTGTATTTATCAGAATGAAAAAGCACAGCAGCAACCCAAGTGGGGGCTGCTGGGGGGCAGAATTTTGGGGTAGAAGCAGAAGTACGTGTGGAACAGCTGATGAGAGACAGCATGGTATAGTGGTTAACTCTGGGGCTGGACTGGGCTGACCCCAAGTTCTAGTCCTCTTTGGCCATGGAGCTCATTTCATGTCTTTGGGCCAGTCAGAGATGCTCAGCCTAACCATCTCCCCTATTATTGTAAGGATAAAGTGGAGAACCATCTTTGGATCCTTGGAAGAAAACTAAGGTGTGGATGCAACCAGTGGGGGGACGGGACAAATGAGACAGGTGAAGTCAAATTTTGGGGGTCGAGCATGTCATGGCACATTGAATAAGGGAAGGCAGAACATGCCCTGGTAAGGGATAGTAAAAGGTCCCAGTCACCTTAAAGCATAACATGTTTACCCTGGGCCAGGTTATTTGTTTTTCGGCGCCAGGCGAAGACCTTTTTATTTAAGCAGCATTTTAAATGTTAATGTTATTGAATTTTATCTGGCCAGGGTGGCTTACTTTATATTGTATGTATTTTATTTTAATGTTTATATTTTTAATTATGATTATTTAACTAATTGTTGTAAGCCGCCCCGAGGCTTCGGCGAATGGGGCGGCATAAAAATGTTTTAATAAATATTAATAAACAAATAAATAAATAAACCATTTCACTGGGGCCTTCCGAGCAGCCGCATGTGCTGCCATCCAGCTATACCAACACTCAGCAGAAACAGGTAAGGAAAAGGTCAGGCAATGGCGGCAAGCACATGACTGTATGAATAAATGCAAATGCAGTAAAAGCAAATAAATGATGTTTCTGAGCAGAGCAGGAGCCCTGCTGGAGTGGCTGCAGCTCGCACAGGCGAGGTCTCCCTGGCCGTGTGAATGCATCCCCACGCCCGTCTCCCTACCCTAATGGGAACTTGGAGGCAAATCCGGCCACCTGTATGACTGACTGAGCTCTGCATCATTTTTCCTCCTTTGACTTTGCCTTTACTGAAGATGAAACTCAAATGCTTTGGCCACCTAATGAGAAGGAAGGACTCCCTGGAGAAGAGCCTGATGCTGGGAAGGATTGAGGGCAAAAGAAGGAGGGGACGGCAGAGGTTGAGGTGGCTGGATGGGGTCACTGGGGAGGTGGGTGTGAACTCGGGTAGACTCTGTGGGATGGAGTCACTGAAGCAGTCGGCGTGAGCTTAGGTGGACTCCGGGGATGGTGGAGGACAGGAAGGCCTGCAGGAATGTTGTCCACGGGATCGCGATGGGTTGGGCATGACTTCAGACTAGCAGCAACAACTCCTTTTCTCTGTTTCTTCCTATCACAGAGTCGGTGGACAGTTGCCCCAGGAACTGCTATGGAAATGGTGACTGTGTTTCCGGCAACTGCCGCTGCTTCCTGGGCTTCCTGGGTCCGGATTGTGGCCGAGGTAGGATTGGAGCCATCTCTTTTGTTCCCGTTGCTGTTCTAGGGCAGTGACAGAGCAGTCCCGGGGCGTGGGCTTGGGGGGGCCACTTCGGCGGATGCAGGGCTAGGGGTCTGTCGGATTCCCTGGGCTCAGATCCCTGGTTCTGGTCCGTTTCACCCTCTTTGGGTGGAGAGTGGCCCACAAGCATTTGCAGATTTCCTCTCAGCTCAGCTCACTGTGGATGATGGGGTTCAGTGCAGCAAGAAGCCCAGCAGGGCCTGCAGGGACGGATTCCAATAGGGCTCATCCCAGCCCTAAGAAAGGAGTTTCCAAGAAAAGGTCAGCAGCCCTGCTGCCGCACTGTCCATGTAAAAATTCTCGGCAGCTCCAGATTTATCCTGGCAAGGTGTCCAGAAAAGAGAGGATGCTGCAAGGTTGCGCCCAGGGCCAGTGTCCCTCTCTGACCAGGTTTCTGCAGAGGCACCCTGGCCAGGTCCCTCTGGAGTCGCTTTTCTGGTGACCCTTGCTCCCTCCAGCCCACAACTCCAGTTGGCCAATCGGAAATGAGTCTTCAGGCGCAAGCGTAGCCCTCAGGGAAGAACTCTCGGTTTTACTCCTTGAGGAGTTCTGCACCATCTCATATTCTTGCACTATGTTTTTCTGCAGGGCATGGGACCACATCTAAATGCCCCAGGCCTTAAACTGCTTCCATGGTGCATTCACTTCGCTCCTTCTGAGCAGTCACTGGTGTCCAGAACCTCAAACACCAGCACTAGTCCTAACTCAAAAGGCATTCTCCGCAAAGGTGCAAAACCAAAATGAAAAAGAAAAATAGCTTTGGCTATTCAGAAGTGTAGAAATGTGAATGACACTATTACTGCAGTCACTGCCACTACAATAATATTAACAATATTTAATTGTATTGATATTATTGACTTAAAGGACTTAAAAAGAACTAGTTTGCAAACAGGGTACCACCGAAAATATGCATGCTGCCGTGGCGTGCAGAAGCGTGATCAGTAAATACTCCAACTTTTTTCCATTAGTAATAACTACCTTTTTTTCACAGTGAGCAATTCTTATTAGACGCGTTATTTTGATCAACTAACAAAACAGGAGTAGTTTCTCCGAGTACAGCAGTTGTTTTCCAGTAAACAGAATATGGTGTAGTTCAACAGACACCCCGCCGCCGCCGCCCCCCCCCGCCACCACCCAGCCTGGTACAGTCTCGGATCGCAACTCGAGCCATGCCTTCAGCACCAGATTGGGGAAGGCGGCAGTGAAAAGCTGTTGGTCGCGTGGGCCTGACAGTTTACTAGCCGTTGTGCCTTTGCAGGCATAGCCCTCCCCATGCGGCTCCCCCGCCTTCCTGTTGTTTGCTGCACGTGAGCAAAGACTGGGAAGAAGGGCCCACCGAGAAGGGCAAGCGATTCAGCCGAGGGGCTTAGCGAGGGCTGGGCTTGATCGCCTCTCCAGCGACGCCTCTGTCAATAGCTTGGTGGGGCTGAGGCTGACCTTTCGTCCTCAGCCATCCATAAGGGGGTCTCTGAGCCACGTCTCGCCTTGCATGAGCCTCCGAGGTTACCTTAGCTTTGTGCAGAGGTTGTCGCAGGGCTACGTAGAAGGGAGGGCCCCGGCACTAATTCAGGTGACCTTTGGCCCTGACACTGTCTTACCTGAGGTGCTCCAAATGTCCCTTGAACAGGCTGTTGGTCAAAGAGTCTCTTGCTCTCCCTGTCTCTTCCCTCTGTCTTCGCTTCAGCCACAGCCCGCCTCTCTCCTGAAGAAGAGCTCAAGACTTTACATAAACATTCAGGCATGAAACCATACAGTACAAAATGAGTAAAAACACCCAAGCATACCATTTTAACATTCCCAATTGGCACCTTGCAAAGACTTTCTAGAAAAGAAAGAGGTGTTGTTGCTATGTAATACCCGGTCAGCACGGCCCAGCGATGGAGCCAATGGAATCTTTCACCCACAAAAGTGGTCTCAGTAGGCCTCAATCAGTTTTGCTATCCTGAGTCTGGGTCTGCCCAGCTTTGGACAATACCTTGCTTTTGCCCATGGTGGAGCTCTCTGCCGTTTCAGACCGGGGATCACGCCCTGCCCAGCTGTGGGTCGGACGTGGCGTCTCCTGCAAAGCAAAGCTGCTACAGAGCAACAGTCCTTCCCTTGCTTTTACTGCCCCACACTTTCTCAAGGGCCGAAATGTCCACCCTACAGCACAGGTG
The DNA here is from genome assembly GCF_004798865.1 of Varanus komodoensis. Taxonomy (NCBI): domain Eukaryota; kingdom Metazoa; phylum Chordata; class Lepidosauria; order Squamata; family Varanidae; genus Varanus; species Varanus komodoensis. The sequence goes on along the minus strand of NW_025336259.1, from coordinate 3,480,253 downwards.
CAGAAAACCCTCTGCGGTCCAGCTTGATTCTCCCAGACAGGGTTCAACCGTCTCTGGGTACCGAGCACAGGATCGTGTCCTGTGTTAACTGGGGAACTTGAACAACCGACATTACTTGCTCAACAGTGAAACAAGAAACCAAAATAATTTGTCAAAACCCACAGGATTCAGAGTACTTTGGACAAGGCCAGCTCCAGGTTTGAGGGGGCACTGAGCTGGGTGCCCTTTGGGCTGAGGATAAGCCCCAGAAGGGGCAGTCTGTGGCTCCCAGCCAACTGGTGTTCCCCCAGCGCAGCACTGAAAATCTCCATCAATTCACAAGTCTCTCCACCCACTGCATGGAGGGTAGGATGCCAGCTCACTGGGGTGATAAATGGGCGCAGTTTTTGAAAAGAGGGTGTGAGATCTACCGGGGTAGCCCGTGGGCATTATTTTCCTAGCAACACTGGGAGCCGTGCGCTTAATCTTTTACAAAATGCCTCGTTGCAGAATGCTAGCCTCTTGCATGCGAAGATGTCCGACTTCCCTCCTTTGTCGTTCCTTAGCCTCCTGCCCGGTGCTGTGCAGCGGCAACGGGCAGTACATGAAGGGCCGGTGCTTGTGCCACAGTGGATGGAAAGGGGCCGAGTGCGACGTTCCGACCAGCCAGTGCATCGATGTCTCTTGCAGCAGCCACGGCACCTGCATCATGGGAACCTGCATCTGCAACCCCGGTTACAAGGGCGAGAGCTGCGAGGAAGGTATTTGCACGTTGTCCCGTTGGTCCTTTTCCCGGGATCGCTCTTGTCCCGCTACGGAGAGTTGGAGTCCATTGCTGTGGCTCATATTGCAGAAGACAGCATATTTTCAAAAGCGCCCTTTAACATTGCTGCTGGATTTCTAACACTTTTTGTCCAGTGGCGAGACAAAAAAAATTTATCTGGTGCCTCTGAAAGCATCCCAAAGCATGAGCTTATACAAGAGGTGTTCTTATTGGAAGGTCTTCTGCATTCACCCATTAAACCATTTTTCCCCTTCTAAGCCATGCAGAGCAATTTGCAGGCATCAACATCTATGAAGCTGCAGGAGAAGCTGCAAAGTTTTCCGTAAGGATGCTTTGCCGTGTCTGGGCCTTGAATTCAGCCTCGCTTTAAGATCAAATAGCATTCAAAAAGGCATGCCTTGTATCACTGTCAGTTCTGTCTTTGGCTGAACTGGGAATGTCATAGCATTTCTCCTCAATTTGCATTCATGTCCATGTTTTTTAGGTATATTTCTTACCTCTGCTTTAGGGGCAAGTGGGGTGGAACCTGTGTTGCTATTGTGGATGGACACAAATGCTTTTAAATGTCAGCTCTTCCTTGAACAGCTCCTGCGGCAACAGTGGCAGGCAGATTGTGTCAACAAATCAACCCACTATTGGTAGGAAGAACACACTGTAAAAACACAACACTGCCACTGAAAATGGAAGCCCTGTGTCAAGGCTGGGATGTGTGATTTCCCACCCCAAGAATAGCACCCAGTGCTGTAATACGAAAACATGGAGCGTAGCCATTTCCGGATCCATGCACCATAGACAATAGAAGATGTGTTAAGTTGTTCTGGGTGTTACGGAGGTCACTTGATACAAGACCGCTTTTTCAGCAGCAGCTCTGAGTTCTTCAGAACATGCAGTTCTACAACATCTCTCTGGTGGCCTAGCTTTTTGAGACAGAAATCATGAGTGCTTTTCTTTTGAAGTCCGTTTTCCGCATCGTCAGTGCAGTGAACCATGCATCAAATTCCACATGATTTATAGCTGAAAATATCAGAAATGGGGTTTGTCTGTCTGTTTGTTGCACCAAATCCCTAAGTTTAATTCTCTGTACAGTCCCAAATTAGCATTCTGCTTCCAGATGACTATTTAGAAACAAAGTTGGCAGATGATGAAGCTGATTTTTCTGAGATGCCCCTTGTGGTCATTTGCACAAATATATGTCAGGATTTCTGAAATCCTGAATCTTCTCTGTGTCCTCCTTCACTGTCACTGCTTTCTTGTCAAACTGTTTTTAAGTTTGGCAATCGACTTGCCAGCTTTGGCTTCTTTCATAGGAATAGATGAATCTCCAAATTCTGCCTTACATCTGTTCAGATGTAATGATGGTGTCTGGTGGCAAATCCTGGGTTATTTAACCCACAAACTGGAGGGATACGCACTGAGCTGAAGCAAAGCAAGCAAGTCAATTCCTGTTTGCTTTAACAATCCTCAGATACAGAATTTGAGGGCTCCTACCATGACATCCAAGCAGGAATTTGGGGTTGTTCATGGGTTGACCAACCCCATAATAACCCAAGTCTTGGACAGAGAAGGGCTTTCCTGAAATGATGGATCTTCTGGATGCAAAGCAGGTGCAGAACTACTGAGCTAAGACCCCTGATGACCACAAAAGCAGGAGCACTCTTCATTGAATAGCCACGTATACATTTCTGAATATTTAATCTTCCGAAAGGTTAAATAATTGCAGAGTTGAGCAACCATAAACACATGCTCTTTTTCTTTAGGAAAAAATTTTTAAACAAAATTAAATATCAAGTTTGTAAAGTACATATTTTTAAAAGAGAAGCACAATTAATTGTTCATGTAAAATGTTCTGCATTTTGTCTGTCTGGCTTCTATCCCACCCTTGTTCCGGCGAGCTCAGGGCTCACGTCCCCTTTATTCTCCCAACAACCCTGAGAGATACACAGAGAGAGAATGGCAATTAGAACTCAGGTCTCCTTAGTTCCACCACTTGACTCTGTTCCCTTCCCCTTGCACAATTCCTAGATACCATGTGAGCACAGAAATAACTGAAAAGGATGTGATTCCACTGAAATAACCCTTGTTTATCTTCTTCAGGGTTTACTGATAGTCCAGTTAGTTTGGTCCAAGCGAACCCAAAATTAAGCTTAACCAATTTAAGCCTGCTTGGCTGTCTATTTTTAATGTGCTATTACTGTTTTCATTGTGTATTGTGTTTAAAAAAAACCTACAGCACAATATAAACAGTTACCTGGAAAGGGGTGAGAAATTTGTTTTAGTTCATTTTTAATCATATGTATTTGGTGTGTTCCTTTTAGACCAAACATGAGCCCAGAGGCTACCTGGGTCAGAGTCCTTACATATCCAAGCTTCCAGTGTGATTCACCAACATGGAAAAATGTGTTTAGTAGCATGCACTTGAAAAATACATACCTTGCAAATTCTGACAAAAATATGCTTTATCCCAGAGAATAAAATAGATACACTTGAACGACACATACAAATGATGCAAACATTCAGAAAAATTTGCACCAAACCTTGCATGTATTTGCATACGTGCAAAATAAATGTCTGTAATCTGAATCAGAACAGGTTTCGTTACGGAATTTGGAGAACTTTGGCAAGCTCAAGTTTCAATGATTCCCTGCAACACTCTGACCACTTTACTGAGCAAAAGTATATGAATTCAAAACTCAAAGCAAGCACCACAAGTTTTTATTTATTATTTATTTATTTATTAAAACATTTCTATGCCGCCCCATTCGCCGAAGCCTTGGGGCGGCTCACAATGTTGAGGCATTTAATAGTAGAAAACATTACTCATTCTGTAGGCTCCAAACTGGAGACTTGCTAAAGTGAAACCCAGCACAGTCAGCCTCTGTGTTGAACTACAGAGGAGTGAACCAAGGATATACATAACCATGGTTAAGAGACAGGAAATGTTAAGAGACTGGGAAATGTTTTGTCTACACCAAGTTAGAGATACAGGCTCGATTGCACATCTGCTCTCCCATCTCACTAGTATTAAAACATCTCAATTGCAATATGGAAGCCGTTACTATGCACTGACATTGCTTCAGTCCATCAGCTCTGTTTTGTACTACAGAGTATACAGTAAGCCTTCTAGAAGATTGACGGTTGCCATGTACGCAACCACTTGGTATAGGATGCTCCTCATTTTTAAGAAATTTCTTCCACTCTCTTCCCTGCATTAGGCTGCAATCCTGTACCTGGGAGTTCCTGGGAGTATGCACAGCTGAACTTACTTCTGATTACACATGTGTAGGATCGTGCTCTTAGTGCATGTAGTTAGCACATAAGGCTGTAATTTGCCCTTTCCTTCCCTCCCACTGAAATATTAATTTTCCACTTCCATCAGGCACTACCTTTGCAATTTTTACTAGCTTGGAGAGCCAGGTGGCAGAGTGGTTAAGAGCACCGGTCTGGGATCTGGGCGATCTGGGTTCTAGTCCCTGCGTGACCAAGGAGCCAGCTGGGCGACTGGGAGCCAGCCATGTACAGGGTTGTTGTTGTGGGGATAAGATTGGAAAAAGGAGGAGGAGAATGATATAAGCCGCTTTGAGTGCTTTGAGAAAGAAAAAGGCAGGCAGTTACTCAAATAAATAAAGCAACAGGTTAGAAATACACACTCTTCAGGAGGCTATGGCAGACTTCGAATGGAGGAATGGGAAGAGGTCTTTCATTTTAAAAAGGAATCGATTAAATCGCGGGTGATTGAACACTTGTATTTGTGTGCGACATACATGAGCATTCTCTCGTTGCTGCGCTGGAAGATATTTGGGGAGGTCCTTTTATGAGGAAGCAAGAACAGGCCTCCGGAACTTGCTCTTGAAGGATCCCGCTGCTTAACGACGTTCAGTCTCATCCCCAAGACATGGCTTTGTAGGCAGACGTTTCCTGACTAACAGGGTGTTTGCTATTTTTAGATAATTATGTTACTGATTTTGTGGATCTCAGTTGTGGTTCTGGTGAGAATTTCCTGCAATTTTATATCGATGTCTGTTGGTGAACTACTTTGCGAGTCTCTTGCAGCTATAAAGGAAAATAATGATTCTAAAATAAATAGAAACCCAAAATGATTTAATTGGATGACTGCCCAAATGAAAAGAGCGGGCAAAAAAATAAAGCCGGAATTTTCCTAGGAACTGCTGAGCAGTTTAGAGCTCCCCCCACCTCTCTGGTTCTGTTTCTTGTATGCTTGGACAATAATTTATATTCTGCTAAGGAGAGGGATAGAAAAATGTGAAAAATGTTTTATCAGAAAACTGGGATTCTTATCCCTCGTTCTAAATCCCTCCAATATCACATGGATTTCCTCTCTTTTTCAAGCACTATCTCTTTTTTAGACTGGTATTTATTCTTTGTTTTGCAAACTCTGTGCTTTTCCCACCATGATTACAATATGCTTTTTTATGATTAGTCACCTACCCAACTACACCCTGGTAGTTCAGAGGTCCAGGCCCTGCTTTACATGGGAAGATCCAAGGTTCAGTCCCCAGCCTCTCCCGGTGGAGATGGAAGAACTACCTAAATCCCCAGAGAGCTGCTGCCAACCAGTGTCAACAGAACTAGGCTAGATGGACCAAGGGTCTGAGTTGACACAACGCAGCTTGATGCACTCAGCTTTTTGGCAATCCGTGTTTATAAAAGGTCAGCTCAGGAGACAGCCAACTTTGACTGGTTGGTGCTCCTCTATTTGTCCGCATTTTTAAAAGACTAATCTCAACCAGCACTTTCCTGTTCGACTTTCCTGAACCGAGCGGGAGTTGCCCAAGCGTCTCCTGTGCCCTTGTCCCTCTCACATTCACTTCCACAGGAGTTGTGCAAGAGAGCTTTCTTAGGATTGTGCTCAGGTGTTCCAGACCAAACTGGAAACTTGCTCCCAGAAAATCTAGGTGGGAATTGGGGAGCACTTCTCAAGCTTTGAAAGCCAGCCGATCCCCTCTTCAGGAGGGGATCTGCAGCGGTTGAGTTGCGTGTGTGACCCCCAGCACAAGGAGGACTCCTGAACCGTGACGTGGAAGGCGTGGGGCAAACGGGGGCTTGCTGGGCATCACAGAAGTATTTCGGCGAAGCCAACGTCCATCGTCAGCATCACGGATTCAGAATGGTTAAAGTCCTGGGCACAACTCGGCGTGTGGTGTTGAGGGAGTCCTGGGAAGGGTAGGACCTTTCCAGCCTGCACAGAATTGCATCACTGTGGGGCTGGGTTAGACGCAGGCTTTTATGTTTTTGTGGTAATGGAAGAGGACCGTGCCTGGCAGCCAGCGCAGAAGCTGTTGCTGATATTTACCATACACACCACAGCTGCTGTGCATTAGCACGTCGCGTTTCTTTGCTGGGGTTGCGCAGATGGCCACAAATGAACCATCCTGTAACCAGTTGGGATCAACAAGAAAGACGTTGCGGTACTCACAGACCCACAAGAAGTCACTGTAAATCTTCACAGATGGTTTGTGCATCCACCCCAGTACTGTTGACTTCAGCCGGCAGGGGTACTCCAGGCGTCTCCGTCAGGACCTCCTGTAGTTCTTCCCCGGGATTGGAGCATATGAACTTGTTCATAAATGGCCTGCAGTCAGACACAAGTTCTGAGATGCCTCTTTTCGCTGATGAAGCCCAGTTATGTAGGGGAGGCAGGAAGAAAGGAATAATAAACCTTTTTGTTGCCTGTGCAATACAGTGGCAAATGTTATTGAACGAAGAGTAAAATAATCCACAGTGGGGCAGAATATCCTGACTTCACATTGCATGGTAGGCATGTCATGAGTGGAACCAGTTGGAGCCGGGGGTCAGACTAGATGACCCAGGAGACCCCTTCTGACTCTCTCTGTTTCTATGGATCAGGTCTAAGTTGGTAGTAACTGACCAGGGAAGGGGCCTTGGAGTTGTGTTGGATAGTTCATTGCAAATGTGAATTCAGGGTGTGGCAGATGTGAAAAAGATGGATATACTTCCAGAGACCATCACAGAGGAATCAAAAATGATTTCCAGCATTGTTGCGATTGAAGTAGAGATGTGTATAAAGGCACACCTGAGCTGTTGTGCACGTTTTTGGTCATTGCACCCCAAGAAGGCTGTTGTGCAGCTGGAAACAGTACAGAAAATGACAATACAAATGATTGCGTAGCTTGAGCAATTTCCTTATGAGAAAAGGCTACAGTTTGAGGTACTTTTTAGCTTTAGGGGAAAGGGTGAGTAAGAAGGAACATAACAAAAGTGTGTAAAGTTATGCATGGAGTAGAGAACGAGGAGAGAGAAGTGCTTCCATTTAGATGCCAGGAAGCACTTCCTGACAGTTAGGACCCCGAGGGCATGGAATGGGCTTCCATGGGAGGTGGCTGAGGCCCCATCGGTGAGGGTGTTCAAGGATAGGCTGGACGTGCACATGGTGGGCATGTCGTGAGCGGAGCCGGCTGGAGCCAGGGGTCAGACTAGATGGCCCGGGAGGCCCCTTCTGACTCACTCTGCTTCTATATTTCACCTTCTCACATAATGATAGAACTTGGGATTATCCAATGAAGCAGAATGGTGGATAAAAGGAAGTCCTTTATCTCGCAGCGCATTAACATTGGTACCAGACACCACTGGTGGCACCGTCTGCAACCCACCTAGCCCAAATTGGAGGGTGGTCAATCATAAAAACCTACTGAAAATGCTTTAAAATATCAGGCAAGAGAGTGGACGATGTCAACAAAAATGGACACTTGTGATGAGCCAGAGGACTGAAGTGTGCGGAAAATTAGACCTGTGTCTTGCTGATCGGCCACCAGTCTCTAGCTCCATGCCAGAATATGCCAAAGAGCGTCGCTCGCTCTCCGATCGTCACTCCAGGCTCATCAGTAATGACTGCAGATGCTGAATCTGCTGGACAGCCGCTGGGAGGAAGTGCAGGCCATGCTTTGCAGCCATCAGAAAGGCTTTGGCGGACAAACAGATGGCTGCGCGTGGGACCAAAACGTGCCACATCAAAATGTGTGATGCATGTCAGCAGCAGGCTGAACATGAGCCAGCAATGTGATGTGGTGGTTAAGAAGACAAGCGCCACCTTTGCATGTATGATCGGAAGCGTGGCTTCCAGATCTAGGGACATGTTGATACCTCTGTACACAACTCTGGTGCGCCTGCAGCTGGAGTCCTGCATCCAGTTCTGGGCTCCACATTATGGGGGAGAGAGAGAGGTTAGAATTAGTTCTAGGTTAGAATTGGTTCAGCGCAGGGTCGCAAGAATGGTAGCCCGTTTGGGAGGGATGGCAGATGAGGAGAGACTGAGGGAGCTGGGTCTTCTCAGCCTGGAGGAGACACTGAGAGGATCTTTTAGCGACATACACGTATGTGAGGGGGTGCCATGTGAAGGAGGGCCGTGACCTGTTCTTCCCTGCAGTGGATGGAAGGACACGTTCCAGTGGGGCAAAGCTCAAGGAACCAGGCTCCAGGTTGGATGTCGGGAAGTACTTCCTGATGGCGAGAACCCCTGGGATATGAAATGGGCTTCCAGGGGAGGTGGTGGAGGCCCCATGAGTGACGGTTTTCAAGGAAAGATTGGACAGCCACATGCTGGGGAATACATGAGTGGAGCTGGGGTCAGACTAGATGGCCCAGGAGGCCCCTTCGGACTCACTCTGTTTCGGTGCATTTCTCAATGAAGTGCTGTATTTTATGCAAGGATGCAAAGGCGAGTCTGAGTGCCCCGTAACACCAACAAAGTTCAGAAATTTAGTCACATTTATCAAAAATATGTGCTGTCCCTTAGGCATTGTTTCTCCTTCCATCCGGTGTGCCCATGAACACCCTTCTTGGAGCCCACCAGCACCCCTGCCCTCTGAGAGAATATTTTTAATTCAATTTAACTGGCTGGCAAGCTGACAGATGAAAGGCTGTCTTCCAGGTGGGTTCAGACAATGGCCTTGTGTTTTGAAGCTCAGTCCCCACCCGGTGCTCTGTGGCTGGTTTCTTAGGCAGTTACGTTTCCTTTTGCCTCGCCATTCACCTTCTGGGAAATGAGCGTTTTGTGGTTCTCCATACCCACCATGACAGCCATTCCATTGATGGGCAACACCCTCATAGCAGCCACAGTGTGAGAACAGAAATACAGCACTCGCTCAAATGCCAGGTGTGCCGAGAATGTTGGGGGCCCCAGCATGTGGCGTTCAGTGCAGGTAAGCTCACGCCTCGCATTTCTGGTACAGGAATGGGTGTCTTAAGTACAGGTCACGGGACGAATGGTCGAAGAGCGGCCCTTGTGAAAGGGCTCTTGGGGTGCTGGTCGACTGAGGGCTAAACATGAGCCAGCCGTGTGATGCGGTGCTCAAGAGAGCGAACAGCACCCTTGGTTGCATAGCCAGACGTGTGGCTTCTAGATCGAGAGAGGAATTACTGCCACTCTAGACGACTGTGGTGCGCCCGCAACTGGAATATTGTGCTCAGTTCTGGGCCCCTCATTACGGGAAGGATGTAGCCAGGTTAGAGTCAGTGCAGCGTTGGGCCACAAGGTTGGTGGCCGGTTTGCAGGGGGTGCCGTATGAGGCGAGATTGAGGGAGCTGGGTCTCTTCAGCCTGGAGAAGAGGAGACTCAGAGGGGATCTGTTGGCGACATACAGGTATGTGAGGGGGAGTCACATGGAGGTGGGTAGAGACCTGTTCTCCCCTGCAGAGGAAGGCAGGACGCGCTCTAACAAAGCAAAGTTCAGGGAGCCAAGGTTCCATTTGGATGCCAGGAAGCACTTCCTGACAGTCAGGACCCCGAGGGTGTGGAATGGGCTTCCACGGGAGGTGGCTGAGGCCCCATCGGTGAGGATGTTCAAGGATAGGCTGGACATGCGCATGGTGGGCATGTCATGAGTGGAGCTGGCTGGAACTGGGGGTCAGACTAGATGGCCCGGGGGACCCCTTATGACTCGTTCTGTATCTATGGCCATACTGGGAGTAAGAGTGATTACCAATAGTAATTGTTCTATCCAACTTGACTTGTACTTTCCTACCTAAAATGAGCGGCCCAAGGCTTTGTTGCGATGGGGGCGGCATAGAAATGTTTTAAATAAATAAATAAAATGTCTCTCTGTCGGCATCCGTTCATGCACATATCACATCTTAGAATATGGGAGTCCCAAAATAGGCATGTCTTCTCTTGTTAAATGTGCTTTGCATGAATCTGAGGCACATACAAACCGCAGGATTCTCTGCACACGCACCTTTTTATATGGGTCTATGACAGACCCAGGACTACAGTATGTCAAGATGCTTTTCCTTCTCTAGGCTGAATCTGAGCCACTTGATTTCATGAGATGACCCTGTAATAGAAGAGAGGGGGGAAACTTGTGCCCGTCTACCTACTTTCTTCTCTCCATGCATCATTTTATAAACTATCAAGTTTCCTCTTATAATGCAGTTGTATTTTGTCACATCTAGACAAAAATTGTTCCCATTGAGCTCAGTGTGACTTTGTGTATAGGATTTTGTTGTTGTTATATGCCATCAAGTTGGTGACCCTACGAATGACATATATAGGATTACAGGCCACTTTGTCCCTCTCAAAGCTAAAAAACTTTTAAAAATGGATTCCTTTACCAAGGTATTGCTGCAAACCCCTGGATTTTTTTTAAATCTCCCTGGATATCTGGTTCAGCTACAGCAAGCTGAGAACACAGTTCAGAGGGATTTCCATCTGTGCTGGTTCCATTGAAATGAATAGGAGATGCATGGAGTTCCCATTCATTTCAATGGCGTGCAGGAGCTTTCCCCAGTGGGTTGGGCCCTGAGATTGTTGCAGGAAGCTGGAGGAAGCTGAAAACTGCATTTCGAATGGTGTCATGCCCTTTGCTGCAGCTGAACTGCATCTGCTGAGCCAGATGTCCTGAAAAATAGACCATTCTCTTCTTTTTGTTGGAAAAAACGGGGAAGACGGGAGGTGGAAATGGGGAGAAATACACCCAAGCACATTAAAGAGTTTGCGACAAAGAAAAGCCGCAACGCTCTCACCCTGTCACAGGCCCCTGTCACAGTGCCAGGGGGCTGAAGCACAATGGCCAGCAGAGGCAAGATTAAAGTAGCCATTGTGCACGGCGTCTTGTGAAAGGGTTCGTTTCAACATGAAAAATGGCCCTGGAATTATGAAGAATGGGGTGTCCCGGCACACACGCCTTCCCCGTCCACCATCCCGTGTTAACGCTGAGGCTGCAGAGTGCACTGCCTTCTGTGACGGAGGCCCCCATCCCGCCTGCCTTCTTGGCTCCTCCTGGAGTCCGACGGGATGATTAATTGCCTGACTGTAGCCCCTTGCCAGCGAGCCGGCAATCTTTGTTCTCCGCAGTTGAGCCATCTGCCGAGGACGGACGGCGCAGGCGGCTCGCTCCCAGCCCTCCGCTGCGTAGCTGCTCCTTTCGACTCAGAAAGGACCGGGCCGGCCAGAGCCTGTGCTTCAAACTGGGGCCCTTCCTCCAGACGCTTGAGCAGCACCCGAGAGTCACACGCGTGACGTTTCCTGCTTCGTGGAAGGAAAAGTCTGAGAGTGACCAGCTGATGGAAGAGTGATGCACGCTCATGATGTCAGGCGGACGTCGAGCAGCTCTCTTGAGCATCATCTTGACTGAAGAAAGCGTTCATAGCATGGTAGCGCACACTTGGTGCCAGACTGGTCCGTCTTACAGCAGAGGCTTGCAAGGAGAGCTGAGGGGTGCCAGTCATGCACGGTTAGACAGGGAAAAAGCCTCCCAGCTCCCAGCAAGGCCTTGCCAGCCATGGCAAACATTGAGGGAATGGTAGAGTTGGAAGGGTGCCAAAGGGCCATCGGGGCCAACAGCTCCGTGCAGACTCTGTACGGTCCAGGATGTGGGCACCAGGGCCCAGATAACAGAGTCAAGAAATTATGTGGCCAAAGTCCAATCACCATTCATTCATTCATTTAAAGCATTTATATCCCGTCCTTCAGTGGAAGTGCTCAAGACGGCTTGCATAATATAAAATTCTAAAATACAATATGAAAACTACAATTATTAAAACATGTAAAACTGAACATACGAACTGAGAAAAAAAAAGGAAACTAAAATGGAAAGTGCGACTGTGAAACAAATAGAGACAGAAAATCTTAAAATATCTAAAACCCTTAATTGTTAAAATTATGGTTAAATAAAAGGGTCGTTACCTGGTGCCAGAAGGAGTATAACATTGGCGCCAGGACCTCTCTGGGGAGTGCATTCCATGGTCTTGGAATCAATCAAGTCCCAAGTCGTCATCCAGAGCAAGCCGAGGTCACACCAGGATCAGCAGGGAAGTAAACTAGCCCTCATCCAGATAGGCAAGCGGAGTCAAACCCAGCCAGAGGTCAGGAGCCAAGAAGATACCATGAGGGCAGGGATACCTTTGAAGCAGGAGCAGCAGCAGGCAGCACACCAAAGGCAGGTATTGCTAAGGCAGCTTCTGGATGGTTCTAAATAGTTCTTCCACAGGGCCCGCAAGTGGTGTTCCTGAAGGCCCTGACATCTGCAGCAGAGTCTGGGACCAATCCTGCAATTACCAGGGCTCTTATGCTGGTGCTCGGCCACCAGGAGAAGCCCTGAAGCTGCCCAGATCCTGACAGACTCCAGGTTCAGCCATCCCTCCCAGGTGGCTGTCCAGGTGCATCTTGAATACCTCCAGTGTGGGAGAGCCCACTGCCTCCTTTGGCGAATGGTTCCATTGCCCTGCTGCTCTTACAGCCAGGAAGTTCTTCCTGATGTTCAGCCAGAACCTGGTTTGCTGTGACTTGAGCGCATTAGTCCATGTCCTTCACTCTGGGATGAGCAAGAAGTAACCCTGCCCTTCCCTACTGCCAAGGACTTGAAGAGTGCCGTCTCATCTCCCCTCGGTCTTCTCTTCTCGAGGCTAAACACACCCAGGTCTTTCAGTCTCTCCTCCTTGGGCTCCTTGTGCCTTTCTCATCCGTCCGTCCATCTGCCTGCCCATTCACCGGCCACCATTAATGCGCATTGTCCTTCACATGGCCAGAAGGGGAAGGAATATTGACTGTTTCATATCCAGCTCACAAAGAGCTGTCTTTGCAGATACCAGAAAGTCAGTGTGCCCTTAGGCGGCCGAGCAAGGTACACAGGATGTTAGACCCAAGTGCTTATAAATATGGAACCAGGCGTATTCTGTATTAATTTATGCATTATTTATTTAAAGCTTTTCTGGACCATTCTTTCAGCAGAAAGCTCCCGTGTTTTCATGTGCTTTTCTCCTTCCCTTGCAGTGGACTGCATGGACCCCACCTGCTCGGGACGTGGCGTTTGTGTGAGAGGAGAGTGCCACTGCTCAGTGGGCTGGGGAGGCAGCAATTGCGAGACGCCCAGAGCCACCTGTCTGGACCAGTGCTCTGGCCATGGCACCTTCCTGCCTGAAACCGGCCTGTGCAACTGTGATCCCAGCTGGACCGGACACGACTGCTCCATCGGTAACCGTACCCTTGGATTATTTCTGACTCGAAGTCTGTGAATTGCAAGGAAACTCACAGTCAGCTTTCTTTGTTTATTTCACTCATATACTGCCTGATACTCAAAACTGACAGGGCAGTTTACAACTGTTCCTAAACAGGACCACAGTGTATGAAAAACAACCACTGAAGTTTCCATAATAAGGAATGTAAAAGTGATTACGTTTAAAGAAATGATTTAGCAGCTGTAACTATATTCAATCTAAAGTAGACCACACGTGGGTACTCATCAGTGCAGTATATAAGAGGGAATAAAGGGGGGTAGTTATTACATTGGCCTATTACTACTTTATCTCAAATTTAAATATTTACTCTGTGTGTGTGTGTGTGTGTAGAGAGAGAGAATATATGACCTTCATTAACCTTCATTAACCATCCTTTTCATAATGACAGGGAAACACTTCTCTACTTCTGGAGCTTTTGTTTTTAAAAAGAAGGCTTCTAGTCTTCATGGTCATACAGAAACCTTTCGAAAGATGACAGTGTGTGATCATGGTGTCTGATCATGCCTTCCTATAGAATTGTATAATGCACATACCAAGCTGTAGTCCATGTGACCAGAGTTATTCATTTCAAAGGTAGAACCTCCCCGGCTGTCTTTGTCCAAGGAGTGTGGTGCGTGTGGGGCATCTAAATCCATCATTCAGAGTTGAAGCCTGGAAAGACTTGAGGGCTCTGGGTAACAAATGGGTGTTTACTAACCACCTGAGCAAGGATTTCTTGCCACAAGGCATGAAACGATAATAATTTTAGTGTCAGAAACAGCTTTTTGAGGAATGTCATCTTGGTGCTGTAATTCTGTGCTGCCTGAAAAAGGGACTTGAGGTACGTTTTACAAATGCAGGAAGGGAAAAGGTGATGCTTTTTTGATCTGTCAACCCAAGAGGTAGCTGGTTTATATGAGATTGAGGTAGTTGTGGGGGCACGACGCGAGTTTACATTATAGCAAAAGAAGAACACAGTCAACCATAAAAAACAGTCCTCTAACCATAAGTTCCAGCATTCTCATTCATAAATTATAGGTACAAGATTTAGGACTATTTTTCTTCCCCAATATTATGCATGACCGTACTTCTTTACTGCCAGAGTAACCAGATTTTCAGCTTTGCGGGTCTCTTTCTTTTCACTAGAACCATCACGTATTCCATCACCTGGAACCAGGCACAACCTCTTAGGAATAAAGGGCGGTTGATTTTTAGCCCAGAAATTGGGCATCAGAACTAAGCTCAAGTTCTTTTTACACCAAACTCTGCTCTTCATCCTATACTTCCTGCCCAGACTTTCTTCATTCCAGCTGCCCAACGTTGAGGAGAAAAGCAGTTTTGCTGTTGCCATGGTTAAATAACTGGGGGTCAGAAACCCGCGTCAGTCTACCATTTCTGACTGTAGATCAAAGCAAACTGAGGCTTAATCCAGACCGCACGGTGGTGTTTTTGGTCATGCAAAAGGCAGATCAGGAAATTGGGATTTGGCCTGTGGCTGGGTCAGGTTATGTGCCTCTGAAGACTCAGACTTAGAGGTTGGACCTCCACCAGACTTAGTCCTAAACCTGGCTGGCTGGGGTGCATTTAACCTCTGAGTTAGGCAGGGCTGCATTGGAGCAGTGGGGGCTCGTGTGCCCACGGCGTCCTTTGCAGAGGCGTCTGTTGTGGCTGGAGTCGTCCTTGCCTCAGTTGCACTGACTCCCTCCAGCCGCTCTGCATGGGACTGTCTTGGAACCTCGTGCAGAAACTTCACACAACTGTTCTGGCTCCCTGGTTCCAGGCAGCTTCACAGGCACAACCAGACTGGACATAGTTCAGATGGCTGGTTATGCCCTCCCCTGACCCTGTACGGCTTGGGGCCAGAGTCCCTAAAAGGCCACACTCTTGTGGAGGAGGCTGCCTGGACTTTCAGGAGAGGCCCATCTTGCAAAAGTGCTACCTTCAGAAACGGATTCAGTAGCAACCCAAAACAGGTCCTTTTGAGGGGCCACCCCCAAGCTGCCAAACTCACTGCCAAGAGGGGCTCAGCTCTCTGTCTTTCTGTTTGCCTCCCTGGTAGACTAAGGGTGTTTTATTTAAGCTCCTTGGCCTGAAGGTGAGTTTGTTGCTGGTTTAAAAAAAAAAAAAAACCTATAATTTTCATAACGTGAGCATTAGTGGATTCCAGGGGATGGTGGAGGACAGGAAGGTCTGGCGGAATGTTGTCCATGGGGTCGCGATGGGTCAGACATGACTTTGCGACTAACAACTGCAACAATTTTTATCAGAACATAAGAGAAGCACTGCTGAATCAGACGAAAGATCCATTTAATCCAACGCTCCACACATGGTGGCAAGCCTTCTTGTTTGTATGCCAGCATGGAGCTTATTTGATCTGTTTGGAGCTTATAAATGGATAGATAGGTACCCACAAGTCCTCCTCCTGCCCAAGCACCTCAGTGAAGGAGCACATGGCCTGCAATGCTCGTGGGCACAGATCGCCCCCCCCCCGCGTGCATCTGTCCAGTTCCCTTTGAAAGCCATCCAGATGTTCAACTATACACTGTGTGAAAAAGGACTTCCTTCTATCTGTCCTAAACTTCCCACCCATCACCTTCCTGAGGTGACCCCTTGGGGTCAAGGGTTACGGGAGAGGGAGAAAAAAGTCTCCCTCTCCCCATTGGGCAGAGCCATCCCATGGCCCGAGGCTGTCGGATTCCTCAGTTGCGATACTGGAAAGGCCCCCCAGCCGCAGAACTGTCTCCCTGAGCTTGTGTGTCCCTGCCCGATCCTTGCAACGGGGGCAGGAAGAGCCACGCCAGCAGCTCTGCTCAACTCATAAGAGGGTAAATAGGGTGTTCCGGGGATGGGGAGGGGAGGAGACTTGAGGCCACCCGGATTTTGGCAGCCCCCTGTGCCCTCCCCTCTCTGACCATCACCTCCCTCTCCTCCAACACCATGTGGGGTGCCTGTAATCTTCCGCATTCAGAGCCTTTCGCCCCCCCCCCCCGGATGGCACCCTTAATGCATTGTTCCATTGATTCATTGTACTGGTTTGTTTGTTTGTTTATTACTGGCATTTATATCCCATTTTATCACCAAGTGCTCAGGACAGCTTACAAAATATAAAAGTACAATATAAACCCTCAATTATTAAAACAATATAAAACACATCATAAACTTAAGAAAAAAGAGGAAAAAATAGAAAGTGTGACTGTAAAGGGAAAAATCCTAAAACTTCTAAAACTGTTGGTTATTAAAGGAATGGTTGAACAAAAAGGTCTTTTCCTGGCGCTGGAAGGAGTATAACGTCGGCGCCAGGTGGACCTCTCTGGGGAACAGATTCCAGATGTATTGTCTCCATTGTAATTGTACTTGTAAGCCACCTTGAGGGCTATTTTTGGTAGAAAGTAGGGTGCAAACGAAATAAATAGCTAGAAGGTAGGAAGGAAAATAAGGCTTTCTCCTGCCCTAAAGCAGTCAGTTCCCTGCTTCCCTATGATTCTAGGGTCCGGGCAGGTTTATATTTGATGATTCTTTTACTCTTCACTGGATTCCACCTTCCACTCCCCTAAAATCTCCCCATGGACAGAAAACCAGCAGAACGGGAATTGGGCTGAGCCGAAACCTTTCTCTCTGAAGAACAGGGTTTCCTAGTTGTAGGGAGTTTTTGGTTGATGGAGTGCAGAGCCTTCTAAATTGGGGTCCTTTCCTCAAGTCTGTATGCTGTACATTCTTTATAATGCATTTGTGGATGGATCCGTAGTTCAGGTGCTCAAGGTTGACATTCGCATGTGAGTACTCCCCGTCTCCAGGTGAGTTTTCTGAATAGCTACAGACTGTTGACTGAAATGACTGAACACTGACAGTCCCATTTAAGTGACAGTTGTCTTTCATCATTAAAGCTCTGGAAATTTGGAGCGTACATAAAGTTCATCTTAGGCAGCCATGCACACCAAGTCAAACTCCATGATGCCACTGACGTTTTTGACATTTCAGAGAGTCCAATAAACTCACTGCAAGAGAGACCGAGTCTCTTGGAAGGAGGGTTTGCTCTTCAACAGGAATGTGTTGTCTTTGGGAAACTTTAATCCACATTGTAGAAACCTTGGAGATCCAACCTTGTCCCCAGGCGGGGACATAATCACAGCTGGAATATTTGTTTTACTTTAAGCGAATCCTAATGCTCTGAGCAAAGCCCCCTGAGATACTTCAGCTTGTGCAGTGCCACCCAATGGCAAGCGAAAGTTTAAATCCCAAGTTCACAGTAATAAATGTAAGGGAATCTGGTAATGGTACGAGTCAGGATGTATCAAACATTTGAAACTCAGTCTCCCATTCAGCACGGCCGGTTTCCACCTTACACGCACATATGCGCAACTCTGAATACAATTCAATTTTACAGTGAATAAAATCCTGCCACCAGTCGCCTGCTGAACCAAAAGAAGCAGCAAGAACCACACCAAATGGATGCTGGTGTACTTTTAGGGTCAAATCAATACGGCTGACCCAATGCATTTGGTTCCATTTGTACACCGAAATACAAGATGGTGGCCCATGCCATGTACAGAGGCCAGCTAGACGTTCAGGTGAATCGTCTACCCTAGAAACAGAACAGCACCTCTTCCTTGGGGCAGGAGACTAACTTCAGGGGTGCCTGCCTCCAGTACATTGCCCTCACTCCCAGTCCACCCCCCAGCTTCTGCCGCCTGGGGCAGCTGCCTCACCTTGACAGACGGTGGGGCCGGCCCTGCAAGCCAGACACGATGAAAGCTGCCGTGTGTCTGAACCTGCCTGCCGCTACTTGCATATAACCCAGGAGTGGTGGGAGTGCTTTTTACAGCAGCGAAAAGGTATGGCAGAGCAGAGCTGAGCCCTGCTTCACCTCACTGCATGGAGCCTCTCAAAGCACATTTCTTTTAGTCTGCTCCTATGGAGGGAACGTGTTTGAAGAGACAGAATGTGCAGATTTAAATAAATAGAAAGGATGCATATTAATGAGGGGGGTTCAATTCTCCTTGCCTCCTAGACCTTTTTTGGAAAAATTAGACTGGCTTCCAAAGCAGATACACTCAGCAAAGGAAAGGAGGAAACCCAGATCGGTTGCAGGCTATGGGCTTTGAAATGTCTCGGGCCTTGAGTACTCCCACGTCAGTCTTTTAAAAGTAGATCTCCTTAGCTTAGGCTCCCAATGCATCTTCTCCAGATGTTCTAGCCTACAATTTCATCGACTGCTGTGGTCAGTGATGATGGAGATTATAGCTCTGAACATCTGGAGGAATGGCAAGCGGTGGAGGCCCACCTAAACTGCTCATTCTTTGGCTCATGTGCTGTGCCTATAGATGGGTTTCTGATGGGAAGATCAGCCCCTATGAACTGGACAGATTCCTACCTGCTTCTGATCCAATGTTTGGAGGCAGAGCTTGTCGGGAGGTGTTCAACAGACTTCCATCACTAAGGCAGACTGTGGTTTGTGCAAATGTTAAAAGCTAAGGAAATCTGTACATTTGCGCCCCTTGGAAGCCAGAAATGATATAACTGTTGCGCAGTTTGTACAAACTGCATAGTTTCCCATTCCAGTTAGGGCAAAGAGCACAAAACCAAGATTTGCACACGTTTCCTTAGTGTGCTTCTTATTTTAAAAAATGTGCAAACCACAACCCATCTTAGAGGCAGACATTGCAAGCTGGTTTGCTTTACAGAACAGCCAGTTAGCCCCAAGGCAGGTCTAACAAGCCAGGATCCAAGGGCTCATCCCATGAAAATGCATTGGATTTTCACCTTCCTATCAGATTCCTCATGTTTTTTCGAGTTATGGAACACCAAACAGTGGAAGTGGTCACAGCAGTGCTCTCGCTCGCTCGCGCTCTCTCTCTCTCTCTGTGTGTGTGTGTGTGTGTGTGTGTGTGTGTGTGTGAGAGAGAGAGAGAGAGAGAGAGAGAGAGAGAGAGAGAGAGAGAGAGAGAGAATGAATGTGAGAAAGTAAATGCAAAATGGAAATATTACCAAGTGTACACATTTCCATGGGGTTTTACACTTGGATCTCTGAACTAATTTTGTTAAAACCTGGAAGATAGTGAATGATAGAAACTGGTTTATCATATAGGGATCATATGGAGATACAGAATGTATGTGCAGTGGTACCTCGGCTCACGAACACCTCTGTTCATGACCAAATCAGATCGCGGACAAAAATTTCATAAACATTTTGGCTCAAGTCATGAACGCCACATTGCGTGGCGACCACGATCACAGCCATCTCCCCACCCCCCCAAGTGGGAAGATGGCCACGATTGTGCTGGGGGTGGCGGGGGGAGATGGCTGAGATCACGCCCATCTTTCCTGCATGAACGCAACCACGATCTTGGCCATCTCCCCCCTCCCAGCATGATGCCGCCTGTCTCCTCCCAAGTGTGCCTGCGATCGCGCCCGGCTTTCCCCCTGCAGCGCAAGGGGATGACAGGCATGTGCAAGAACGACGGGCACAATCGCAGTCATGCTGGGGAGGCGGGGGGTGGCCACGCATGTGCTCGGGGGGGGGGCGGGTAGAGATGGCTGCAATCTTTGTGGTTGTCACTTTGCTTCGCATTTTTCTGATTTAAAAAAGTAGTTACAGAATGGATTAACCTTACTTACATTGACCCTTATGGGGAAGTTAGACTTGGCTCACGACCAGTCTGGGTCACAACCAGAGTCCTAGAACGGATTAAGTTCGTGAGCCAAGTACCGCTGTATTTATTTTTACTTGTACCCTGGTTTTCCACCAAACAAACGGGGTTTCTTGCCACTTGGCTGTCTTTAAGTAGTTAAAATAATGGACAATTTGACCTCTTGTGTCAATATCTTTCCTTCCACTTAACGCAACAGAACAGTTCACAGTGAATATCCTTTCTAGAGCGGGGGGTGGGGGGTGTTTTATAAAAAAGCTTGTAACACATTACTAATCCTGCACAGTTTCGTTCTGGAAAATCTGGTATTGGTGAGAGTGGGATTCTGAATTATGCTTTCTTAAAACCAGAAAATCCAACTTAAGACAGTTTGTAATTATTCAATTTCCTAATAACATTTTGAAGGTCAGTAGGACGATTCATTTTTAAGCGGCCCTTGGTAATTTTAACAGATCTTACATCTTACCATTAAATCCACATTTATTAAGGATTTAGTCAGGGTAACGGAAGTGCTTGGCTCTCTTTTTGCTTCACTTACATGTAAATGCCTTTTTCATTTCTTGTACAAGTGCCATGGGTGGAAAATTCTCTCTCAAGACTGCAAAAGGGAGCCTTCTGATAATTTCTGGTCCCTTGGGAGCTATTTATACTCACCCTAGGTGACCAAGCCTGTGGCCATTTGTAAGCATCCACCGCCTCAGAAGCCAATGCTCCTACTCTCAGCAAACTATGTGAATGAACCTAGCTTTGTTACTCTGGGAAAAAGAACTTGATAAGTGACAATTGCAAGGATATGGCCCAAAGGGAACATCTTAAATCATATGTTGCTTAAGCTAATACCTTCTCCCACCCATGGAAAATCAGCTTTCCTCAAGCCAAGAACAACTGTTTGTAGAGCCACCTGCCCTAAGCCAAGAACTGTTTGTAACTACAGATGTGCAAAACTCTTGTTTCAGTTTACAGACCATCTGGACTTGCCCTGTTCACAACTCAAACATGAACACACTTTCAGAAAATTCACACATGGTGTTCATGTTGCCAGTTTCATGCTTCAAGTCAGTGGCAGATGTGTGCACTTTTGGGGGGGAAAAGCATACAGAAATATGCACTTTCCAGTTCAAAATGTGCACTTCTCTCCTCTGAACAAGCCGAAAAACATATTGCAAATTAAAACGGGAGCAAGCCAAACTGAGTTTCAAAGTGGGCCTTGGAGAATTTCAGCGAGCACAAATACGACTAGTTCACCCACCTCTCTTTTCAGCAGCTGAGAGCAGGGCTTGCTTTGCAGAACGCATGTTCCTCGAGCCAAGAGCTTACTTTATTTAATGCATTTGAAATAACAGGTTTATGGCAGGCATATATATATATATATATATATATGCCTGCACCTAGCTCAGCTAAGTGCAGCGCCTTCCCGTGGATGTTCCATTTTGAACTCTCTAATACTATTGGCCTCCTTTTTAAAAAAAAAACTCCCTTGCATTTCAGCTGTGGCAGTTTATCTTGCGCTCAGGAGCTGCTAGGAGCGATGGGCTTTTCTGAATCCTGTTTGTCGAGGGTGCAGACCAAGAGCCAAATCCAGTCTCTGGCATCATGCCGATTTCCTCCGGTCGCACCCACTTTCCCACAATCACCAGTCCTTTGGTGCTCTCCAAGCTTTTGTGCCGTTCCCCCCTCCTTCCTGTAAAAGGTTGAAACGCTTCTCCTGCTGGGTGGCAGTAAACGCATTAGGCAAAAATAGACTGGTCCTTTGGCCCTGGCAAACCACTGGAATAAGGTCCCCAAAAGGGTCTCTAAACTGGGATTCAGCCCTTAATCTTAAAACGGTTTGGTGCCCTGGCAGCTCATCAAGAAATGATCTTCCCCAGGATCCAAGGGATGTCTTCCTCTGCTCATTTTTTCTTCTCAGTATTCCTCATCTCCTGCAGCAGTCAAATCCATTCTGCACCGTGACGAAAGAGAACAAACCTCTTTCCGTTTTCCATAACATGCTTTTCCGTTGTTCCCTTCTGATGAAAGACCTGTACACGAATCCCAAGGTCAGAATTCATCCTGAAGTCTAAAGAGGAAAGCTTAGGCCTTAACGGTTGCTCAGATCCCCTCCTACGTGAGTCTTTTGAACAGCAAAGCAAATGAATCCATGCAAGGAGAGAACGGCGGGAGCTTGCAAATGCACCTCAAGATAGCACAGGGGATTGGCTGAGCTGCTCTCACAAACACTAAAAGAGATTAAAGATGAAAGGAAATATTTAACCACCTTTTGGGGGGAACAGCTGGTGTGAAAATATTTGTTAATGGGGAAAAGCTTCCTTGCCTGGAGAGAGTGTTTTGGATCTGCTCAAAAGAGCAGCGTTGGCATAAAGTGTTGGCTGCTGGTGCTGTAACGCGAGTTAGAAAAGCATCTTTCTTCCTTCCCTCCCGTCTTCCCATTCAGGACGCTGTTCAGATGTTACCTAATTTCATTCTTCGCTGCCCCCTCCCCATGCCACAAGAATGCTAGTTTTGGAAATCAGAGTGCACACATGACTCGGAAAACACTGCATGGAAAACCCAGGCACAGGGAGATAGATACTTTGCACAGGAGGGCAGCGTTGTGAGTCCTTTGCCTCGGCTGCGAGATACACAGATCGGCTCCCCTCTTTTCCCTGCATGTGGATATCCTGGCCCCTCCCTGTATGCGGGTGCCCCCCCATCCCCTCCCCCCCCCGCCTTGCTCTGTTCTGATTTCGGCCTCAGGCACAGCTGGAATGGAGCCCCGATACCCCAATACAAAGCGTCATTGTCGTCATTATACAAGATGCTTTAGAATAGCCTCATTCCACCGGGTGCACTTCAAATGTGTTGGAGTACAGCTGCTATGAGGCATCTCCTGCATGGTCAGTTGTCAAGGAAGATGGGGGCTGTAGTCCAGAACATTTGAAGGGATCTAGTCTGGGGAAGACTGCTCTGCCTGCCTGCCTGCCTGCCTAGCTAGTAATTCAGCCAGCATGTCAAGTCACCTTTGCTAAGCTGGAAAGGTGCATTCCTACAGCTGGATGGGCGACCAGATGTGGAAGTGGAGCAGGGGACCAGATGCAGTGGCTTGTGGCCCTTCCTGTCTTTCAGTTTGCAGCTTCCATCGGCCCATGGTGGGAAGGTTGAAGCTGTGGTCCAAAAGATCTAAAGTTGCCTCCCCGTGATTTGCTTCCTCCCTTCCTTTGGCCCAGGCTTTTGTGAGACTGTGAACTCCTCTACATGGTTAGAACACCAATTTATCATTTGGTTTAATGGATTGTGTAAACTGCTGAGAGCTTCAGCAGTGGGACAGGATAGAGATGGGGTGGGGTGGGGGCTAGAGGGGCTCTGAAGACCTGGATTCTAACCCCTGCTTGATCATGAAGCTCAGAGTTGTGAGCTTCATGCTCAGAGTTCCTCAGAGTTGTGAGGACAGCACGGAGAGGACAGACTTGGCTTCCATGGAAGACGAAGGACAAATGGGATATAAATGTATTCAATTCACTCATTCATTTTGATACCATCCAGTAGCCAAAGCTCCCCGGACACTTCAGGAAATGCACAGAATTTGCAGAAATAAGCCACAGATGAGATACATCAATGCCTTTAAGATACGCAGGTAATCCCTTGTTCCTGGCAGAAAGCAGCAATGAATTGAAATGATGCCTGGGGAAAGTGAAAGAAGGAAATGCAAAAGCAGGACTGCAGCTGAACATTAAGAGAACAAAAATTATGACTAAATAAGGATTACAGAACTTCGCTGTCAGCAATGAAGGAATTGAACTTGTGAAAGGTTTTGTCTACCTTGCCTCAGTCATCCATTCAAAGGAGAGTGCAGTCCT
The DNA here is from genome assembly GCF_004798865.1 of Varanus komodoensis. Classification (NCBI taxonomy): domain Eukaryota; kingdom Metazoa; phylum Chordata; class Lepidosauria; order Squamata; family Varanidae; genus Varanus; species Varanus komodoensis. The sequence goes on along the minus strand of NW_025336259.1, from coordinate 3,456,539 downwards.
GAGATTCAAAGAGGACTGAGACTTGGAAGGGCATCAGTGAGCGAACTACAGAAGATCACCCAGTGTATGGACGTTTCACTGGAGACCAAAGCCAAGATGGTCCACACCATTGTAGTCCCAGGCGCTAGGTATGGGTTGAAAGCTGGTCAGTGAAGAGTGCGGACAGGAAGAAAATGGCCAGGCTGGAAACTTCGTGCTGGAGGAGAACTTGGACTGACGCAAAGACGACGACGTGGGTCCTAGACCAAATCAAGCCAGAGCTTTCCCTAGAAACCAAAATGGCAAAACTGGGGCTCTCATGCTTGGTGCACATGATGAGAAGATGAGACTGGACAGGACAGATTTGCCAGGGAAGGTGGAAGGGGAAGGGGAAGACAAGCATGAGATGGCTGGACTCCATCAAGGAAGCCACAGCCTTGAATTCCCAAGCGCTGAGCAGGGCTGTGAAGGACAAGACATCACGGAGGGCATTAATATACAAAGTCACCTCAAATCAGAGATGCCTTGATGGCACATAACAACAACACAACAGCATGACATTTCAGTATAAAAAATTGATTTAAATAATTTCAATAAATTACAAAATCTGTTAAAACCAGCTGGCATCAGTGCCCTCACCATAGGCCTGGGGACAGAGAACAGTCTTGACCTGATGCTGAAAAGATGACAGTGTTGGAGAGATCCTCCGTTAATAGGGGCCACCACTGAGAAGCCCCTTTCCTTTGCTGCCATCATCCAAGCCCCCAAGTGGAGGCACTTCCTATTTACAATTTGAATGCTAAATTAAAAACAAACAGATAGGTGGCCTTCTCATACCTGTGGAATTGCTCCAGGCAAAACTGGAAGGCTTGTGCATAGGCTGCTTTATCGGAAGGATTTGGGCTGGGCTCTGTTGTATTAAGGAGGAGAGTAGGATAAACTACGTAAGGCTGAATATCAGTCACGCCCAGTGTCGGTACAAGATGAGCAAGGGTGAATCCTACCTCGCACAGGCACATGTCTCTCTTGCCACCAAACTCTTTAATGCTGTCTTCTAGGAAGACAATGATACTACGGAAAGTATCGGTAATGCTATGAGAAGTTAAGGTGGCACCGTGACAAGCTGTTTGCACGTGCCAGGGATATCCTAGGACCACTGAATGAGGGCGTTCCCCCACTTGGGCCCCACACCTGCTGCCCCTTTCAGCTTCCTGCATCAGAAGAAGGGCAGCCATCCCCATAGCCAAAACGCCTTTCCACTGGCGGCTTGTGTATCTCGGCGAAAAGGCAAGATTTCAAAGCTCCTCAAAACACTCGCGAGAAATAAAGCGCCCTTTGTGAACACTGACAACAGCGAGGACAAAAGAGCGACGCGCCATAAGCCCCGGTTCCTAACCAGAGGGCTAACAAGCTGCAAATAGACTTTGCTGGCAACACTTAACTTTATTTTTGGGCGATTTAGCCCCTCATTGTTTTCACACTTAACCAGTTTTTAATTAAAAAGTGACTTTAGCGTGATGGTGTTAGAATTAGATTAGATTGAATCCAGGTTCAATCGCTGGCCGACTTGGCCAATTCATGTCCATCTCCTCTTTCTGTAATCTGCTTATTAGATTCTTATTGTCAGAAAGGATTAGTGTTATGAGCCGTAGGAATTCCTTTCATTTCCCCATCAGGCGAGGTGGTGGAGTGTTAACTCCTTTCTCATAACAATAACATTCTGGATTTCTCCTCCCCCCCCCCCGCCCTCCCCTTCCCCCCTTTGCCCCTCATCTGCCCTCCCTCGGCCCCTGTCCTGTCTTCTCTCGTGCAGAGATCTGTGCCGCGGACTGCGGAGGGCACGGCGTGTGTGTCGGAGGCGCCTGCCGCTGCGAGGAGGGCTGGATGGGAGCGGCCTGTGACCAGCGCGCCTGCCACCCCCGCTGCAACGAGCATGGGACGTGCCGTGACGGCAAGTGCGAATGCAGTCCGGGCTGGAACGGAGAGCATTGCACCATTGGTAGGAGACTCTCTCGTTGAAAAGGAGCGAGCGGCAGGGGGTGGCGGGAAGGGTGGCCAGGAGCATGCTGAATCGAGCGGGCGTGACTGTACTGTAGCATGCACATCTCTTCTTATGTCCCTGGATTTTCATGTTCCGGTGTCATGCATTTTCATGTGGCTGTCCTCCTTCCACACCCCGGAATTCCCAATGTCCTTCCATGTGGCAATAGGAGCACATTCACACTAATTCACTTGAAGGCCAGGGCCATGGATAACTTCCATTTACCCTCCATAAGTACAGCATCTGAAGAACATCCACCTTCTTTTCAAGGGAAAGCAAGCGTCTAGTCCTCATGGTTGTAAAGGTGGGCTTTAGTATGTGTGGGGAAGTATCCGGTGAGATCAAACCAGCCCAGGTGTGGAGCGGGGTCTGGGTGGCTCACAACTGCAAGGTCAGGCCCCAGTTCCGTTCCCCACCATGGGGAGAAGCAACATAGTATGCAGAGCAGGTCAATATTAGCATCAGCTACTCGGGTTGCGAGATGCAGTCGTGCTGGTCCTGAATTGGGTTTGAATTTTGGGGATTGCAATTTTGTATTGCTTGTTTTAGCCACAGGCCTGCACGATTCGTAGCTCGCTTGGCACTTCTCTGTTTTTGCAGTCCCAGACACAAACAGGCATTTTATTTAAGTCAAGAAACAAAATGTCACAGAAAAATGTAGCTGACACGTTAACAATGAAAACTGAAATTTCCCTGTAGATTTTTGGAAGGCTGGGATAGGGGAGCAGCAAACCCGGTTCGACGTTGCCATCCGCTTGAAATCAAACACAGCAAGATATATTGAAAGGCTGTCTCTCCTCACCTCTGGAGACGGCTGAAACATATTTAGAACATAAAAATAGGTGAAGGGAGAAATGTCAAATTGTCTTTGAGAATTCACTTCCTTTCCCCATTTCTCTCAGTGTTTAGCCTTTAGCTTTTGGACCCGAGTTGAGGAGCAGCCCTGCTCCGCTTGCGTTTCTCACCCCACCACTTTGCATTCACAGCAAAACGCACAAATGGAGAGAAAATTGGGGGTGCCCCCACCCCCACCCTGCAGAATTTCTGCACTTGAGCCGCTCCAGTAGACGTTCAGCGTGCCGCCTTTTTTGTCCTGTTATGACTTGGGGTCGAACGAGGTCGGCAGTGGTGACACGGGCCAGCTCAAAGGTTTGGGGACCCTCAAGCAGGACCCCCTCGATAGGCACCCCCTCTGTGAGGCTGCCTGCTCACTGCCTCTCAGCTCCTCATCCTCTCTCTTGCTCGCTGGACGGACAGAAAGCCCGGGCACGAGCGAGCCATGGCTTCTGCTCCTGCTCCTGGTTTTGCTCTTTCTCACCACCATCCTGGCTGTCGGGAGGCAGGATCCCCCTTGTCTCTTTCAAAACAACAGACCGTTGTTTGGCAAAAGCTCCTTAGTTCCAAGGTACATCCAGCAAATTATAGCCAGGAAAGAGTCTCTGAGCATGCACAGAGCTGTTTATGGAACCCAAACTGGAAGAACCCTCCTTCTGAGTAACCCTAGGCTCCTGGGAGGGCCCTTCTAGATGCAGGCCAGCCTCTTGACTGTATGCAGCCTCTGTGGCTGGCTAGCCCTTCTCTCCCATGTGGGAGGAGGCTGTTGGGAGCTACTGCCTTCTCCAGAGGCAGCATCCTGCATGCGCCAGTTGCGGAGGACCTGGGCAGGAAGAGGTCTTGCACCCGCCTGCTGGAGGCATCCTGTGGGCAGCTGGTTTGCCCCTGTGTATACAGGGTGCTGGACTGGATGGATGGACCTTGGGTCTGATCCAGCAGGGCTGTTCTTACGTCCCAACGCTGTATCAAGGATCAGACCGTGCTCCCCTGGCCCCTCTCCCACGTCCCCACAAGCATGTGCCAGGAACAGTCGCCTCTTCCATTCCCGGGTTCCTCTGTCAGTTCCTCCCTCCCTCCCTCCCTCTGCCGGGGTGGACCCTTGGCAAGTGCCTGGGGATGCCAGCCGTGAACTACAACCTGGACAGGAGAACCAGGCTGGGGGGTTTTTAACGTCTGCTCCATTCCTGCTTAAAGTGAGGGGAAGGGTGTCTGTTTACTGTAAGGCTCCGTCTACACGGATGAGGAAAACTGAAAGCTCTCCTAGATTGAGGCTAGTTAACCTTGGCCCTGCTTTCTTACTTATTTATTTATGCAGGTATTTATATCCCACCTGTACCTGCCACATGCTTCCCTAGGTGGCTTACAGCCACATATTAAACCTATTAAAACAACACATTGAACATATATACAAATAACAACATGTTAAAACCTATTAAAACAGTTAAAAGATTAAAACATTAATATAACAATAATGTGGAATGGCCTCCAACATTCATAGGGCTAAATATTTTTGAAAAAATTAAAGGCATGTATTCGCCTGGTGCTTAAAGGAAACAAAGATGGCGCCAGGTGAATTTCCCTAGGGAGGGTGTTCCAGAGATGGGGAGTAGAAAAGGCTCTTGGTTGCTGCCCCTCTTGCCTCCCTGCGGGGTGGTTCTCGCAGAAGGGCCTCCTGCGCTGATCTTAGGGGGCGGGTAGGTAGATCTGGGTGCAGACGGTCCTTCAGATGTTGCTCACTTTGTGCTTCCTTCCGGTGTTGGCGCCATGCCAAGGGGAAAGGAGCTGGTAACACGGGACAGAAATGTGGAAGAGGGACGTGGGTGGTCCTCTTCACCCCTGCACTTCGCTGTGACATGGCTCCACCTGTACAGTTCCTGCACGCTTAGGCCGCAAGCTTCCCTGCGTGCCATCTCTCCGTCACATGCAAACCCATCGCTTTCGATCCTGGCTCTGAAATGGCGTGGCCGCCCGTGGCTTGCCCCAACTTTCTTTTATCCCCTATGTATGCTAACGTTGCCTGCCGGGGCCCGTTTGCAGCGGGCGCTCCCTGATCGGGCGCCCAGGAGCATCCCTGCAGTTGCCTTCCTGTCTTCCCCTTCCTTGCATCAGACACCCTCCACCCCCTGAGCACAAGAGCGGCTTGTGAAGCCACGGAGAAGTCAGATGGAATGACGACGGGTCTGTTGAGTCACTGGGCTGCACGGACGAGCCCTTCCTCTCCGCTCGGTGCTGGTCCTCCAGACGATGTGACCCTGGTGGTGGAAGGGCCAGCTGGGGAAGAGTCCAGCATCCCAAACTGGGGCCACTGTGACTGCACAGCTGCATTCCCATGTGCAGGCTCTAGTTCACATAGACCCTGAGACGGAATTATTTGGCGTCCCAGCAGTGACCCCCAAACCCCTCACATGAGGCATGGAAAGGAACCTAGAAACAGAGCGAGTCAGAAGGGGCCTCCCGGGCCATCTAGTCTGACCCCCGGCTCAGGCTGGCTCTGCTCGTGACGTGCCTACCATGTGCATGTGCAGCCTATCCTTGAACACCCTCGCCAATGGGGCTTCAACCACTGGAAGCCCACGGAAGCCCATTTCATACCCCAGAGGTCCTGTCAGGAAGTACTTCCTGGCATCCACACTTAATCTTGGTTCCTGGAGCTTTGCTCCATTGGGATGCATCCTGCCCTCCACTGCAGGGGGAAAAGGTCTCTACCCAACTCTGTGTGACATCCCCTCACATACCTGTATGTCGCCAACAGATCCCCTCTGAGTCTCCTCTTCTCCAGGCTGAAGAGACCCAGTTCCCTCAGTCTCGCCTCATACGGCATCCCCTGCAAACCGGCCACCAACCCTGTGGCCCTACGCTGCACTGACTCTAACCTGGCTATATCCTTCCTGTAATGAGGGGCCCAAAACTGAACGCAGTACTCCAGTTGCGGGCGCGCCAGAGTCGTATAGAGTGGCAGTAACACCTCTCTCGATCTAGAAGCCACACTTCTGGCTATGCAGCCAAGGGTGGCGTTCGCCCTCTTGACCACCGCATCACACGGCTGACTCATGTTCAGCCTGCAGTCGACCAGCACCCCGAGGTCCCTTTCACAAGTGCTGCTCTCCAGCCACTTGTCCCCTAACCTGCACTTATGACACCCATTCCTATGCCCCAAGTGCAAGACCTTGCACTTATCCACACTGAACGCCATCCTGTTGTCTCCTGCCCACTTCCATAGTCTGTCCAGATCCTTTTGGGTCTGGAGTACCTGCTCCTCAGTTGTGGCCACTGCTCCAGTTTTAGTGTCGTCTGTGAATTTGATCAGCACGCTGGTCACCCCCTCGTCCAGGTCATTGATGAAAATTTTGAACAGGAACGGTCTCAGGACAAGAACCGGGGGAGGGGGTGCCTTCCTCAGGGTCACAGCTGCCCCCCAGCAGGGAGAAAAACAGGCATGCCAAGCAGTGGGAGGGGGGAGGCTGGACCAAGGATTTATGTGATTCCTATCAGTGTCCTGGATGCGCCCACCTTCCCTCCCATCTCTGGCATGTTATCTAGGCAGGAGAAAGCAGACATCCCATAAAAATCAGGATTCAAGGCCTGGGAAGGCCTTGTTCAGAGCAGGGGGTGCATATAAGCTTTCAGGTGTGGAGGCTGCCAGGGCATCAAGAGCAGGGGCCGGGGAACCGCGTCCTTGGTGATACTGGAGTGGTACAAGCATGCAGTCTGGAGCCCCCACCTCTGCCGTACCTGCCCCGAAACCCATCTCCAGCTTGCATAGCTTGCTCCAAGGCTGAATTGTGCTACGGTTACATCCAGATCAAGTGCTTGTGTTTGGTTCATCCTCTGCTGATGGTTTCTTTTGTCTGTTTTACTTGGATTTATGATCACACAAGATCGCCTTGTCCCGCCTACAGCCCCTCAGCCCTTGCTTCTTTCTAGCAGTCTGCACCCACTTAGGCTAATTTCTGTTTTATTTAGATGGGATTTTCTACCACTTTTAAAGACTTACGCCCATTTTCACAGTGGGCGGAAATGGAAATGTTTATGCAGCCCTTCAGTCTGGCCATTCTTCTCCTCGTTCTCCTGCATCATTATAATGCCGCCTTCTCCTTTCCTTTAAAGGTGATTTAGTTCTTGCACTGTTTCACCAGCCTGTCTGTTCTGCTTAGATGGCCCATTTAATCACTCTTATTTTCCCCTGCTAATCTGTTTTAGCAGAACCTTAAATCAGCAATTCATCGCCTCGAAACTAGTTACTTTGTGAACCCATCTGTGGGTGTTTCCCTTTTTTCCCTTTTCATGCACTTTTTGCAAGACTGCACCTGATGTGTTGGTTTGACTGGATGCAATTGGAGACGTTCACACTCTGCTAGGCAAGAAAGGTTTTTGTTTAAAGGCAGAGAGTCTGTTAGGAGGAACAGAAATGGTCTCGGTGGACACAAATGGTCTGATGTACATTGTGGGGGCCATTCAGAGAGAGGGAGTCACCCCAATATCAGGAGGCCTCTGCCACTACTCCCCCTTTCTTACTGTTCCTTCTCCTCTTCTTCTCCTCTCTTCTTCTCTCTCCTCCTCCTCCTCCTCTCTTCTTCTTCTTCTTTTTTTGGTGGAAAAGCAGTAAGAGGAGCTGTGATCTCCACGCCTGTAAAAATCCAAGGAGGAAGAAGGGAGAGGTATCTCCCTACCCTTGTGTCCCACAGCAGCCCTTCTGTAGAGAACTGGCAGGAACCTTTTCGAGTCCGGAGAGCATGGATATCGGGCGCCAACATTATCCCCATGTAAACCCGCTTGGGCCTTCCCAGAGAGCCACTTCCATTAGATGGTCAAAGCACATCAAGTGCTTTCCTGAAAGGCACCGTGGAGCTCCTGGTTGGAAAACGGCAAGCCCTACCCTGGAAAACGGCATTCCAGGCTGCCTTTCCCGCTAAGGAAAAGCCCCACACGAATGCCTTCCTTTTCTGATCACGAGCCCTCCGTGCTGCCTCGCTTTGGAAGCAAAGCGTTTCTTTGCTTTTTAAAAACAAAAGCCAGTCTTACTAAGGGAGAAGGGTTGCTTGTTAGTCTGTTTTTGAGGAAAGCAGTGGGAGGAATGAAAGGAAGAGCTGGGTGGGATGCAAGCCCCATTTCCCCCCAAGCCCCACTGAAATGGGGTACAACCTGCGCCAGCCAGAGGCGGGCTTTTCACATGCCAGGACTGAGCCGTTTGTGCTGCCCCATTCGAATTCTTCGACCTGTGCTTGGAGCCGCGCTCCGTCAGGACTATGGGAGAAGCTGGTGTCAGTCCAGGGTTAAGAGAAGGATTCTTCCCAGTGAGTTGCTTTTGCGGCATTTCTCCTGCAGTATATCTGGCAGTACGCAGGTGGCACAGCAGGTTAAACCACTGAGCCACTGGGCTGTTGATCAGAAGATTGGCAGTTCATATGCACGCGAGGAGGTTATCCTCCACTGTTTTGTCCCAGCTCTCGCTTACTTAGCAATTTGAAGGCATGCGAATGTGAGTAGATAAATAGGTACCACTTCAGTGGGAAAGGTAACAACGTTCGGTGTTTAGTCATGCCGGCCACGTGACCATGGAAGCCTCTTTGGACCAATACTGGCTCTTCGACTTGCAAACAGAGATGAGCACCGGCCCCAGAGTCAGACACGCACGCATGTGCGGGGGACCTTCACCTTACCTTTACACCGACAGTGCCAAGAGACCCTCCTTTGAATCCCGCATTGACCCTCCACCCACTGGCCCTGCAGAATATTTGTCCGTACACTCATGTCCACCCCAAGGCAAATAAATGTACTGCAGGGTAGCAGTGTGGGCCATCATACGGGTGCAGGAGTTCTTCCGAATGGATAAAAGGTTACACGTTTCCAGCAGGGTCTGCTGTATTGGCACAGATGAAAGGACATTGGTGGGGAACGCCATCGTGTGTGGCTTCATCTCCCTCATCCTGATGTGATTCCCCTGCATGCACACCTGCATCGTTGTGGGCAATGTGTCTTGCGCATCTCACCTCCCTGCCTGCTTTAGCCCCGAAACATGTGAGAACCTCCCCGCAGCTGAAGCTTAAATCCCTCCCTGTAATCGACAGGTGCCCAGGTACCATGGCTAGGAGCAGCTTGCATGAGCGAAGGAAGGCAGCTTCTCCTAATGTAGGTCTCACCGCCAAGAGGCACTTCTTCAGTTCCATCCTTTCAGGCCATGCAGGAGGTACATCTTGAGACCATCTTGGGGAAAACTCACGGGAGTTTGTCTTGATTTTTCCCAAGATGAAGCTGCTAGTACCTGGGTGGAAGAAGATGTTATGCCAGCGAAGGTGTGTGAGCACCTCCGTCTGCCTTCTCCTCTAGTCATGGTAGGAAGCACCATTATATGAGATCATCAGGGCCTCCCGCCACTGCTCCGGTCCTGGTTGTCACCTGCAGGAGCGCGCAAGCAAATGCTCAGCCCGTCACGTCCACGCATGTTTTGTTATCCTCACGCACTCTCTTTTCAGGGTCCCAAATCTGTTGAAGCTGATTGGGCAGAAATGACTCTTAAACACAAGAGTAACCTTCCCAGTTCTGTGCCCCAGCTAGGGTACTGGCTGCACCTGAAGACGGCGCCAAAGCAGCTGTCCCCAACCTGGAGTTCTCCAGGTGTGTCAGATGCATCCAGAGGGTGCCCAGATGGGAAGGCTGATTTAAAAGGACCTCGGATGGCTCTGCGGCAGTCAGGACGACCAGTGGCGCTTGGCCCCCACAGCCAAATGTTCCAGGTTCACACGGGGTATATGTCTAGATAACGGGTAACCCAAGATGCTTGTCTAGAAGGCAGACCACCGGTCTTGGCCAGCGGGGCTCTTTGGATCATTATGGGAAGCAAGGAAGGAAATGGGGGTTGGCTGCTTTGAGCACCAGCTTCTGAATCATGCTCTCCGCCTCCGGCCAGCATTCGCTTGGTGAGCCCTGGTCTCAAGCCGGCCCCCGGGAAGCATGCCGGAATGCAGGCCCGCTTCTGGGCCATGTGGTGGCCCAGAGGCCCAGCCAGACCTCAGTCCCCATTCAGACACACCACAAATCGCTGCTGCTTTTTTTCACTATGCAGGGCTGGCTAGCCATGCAGAGTAGAATGGGGTGTGTTTTCACAAGGTGGAGTTCAGCTTCCAGGCTTTAAAAGTGTCGGCAGATCCAGACATAAAAACTGCTATCTGCTTCTTTTGTTTCATTTCTATATCACCCCATAGCCAAAGCCTTCTGAGCAGTTCACAAAGATAAAGGCCACAATACAAGATAATAAAAACAATTCGTGCAACTTTTAATATGATTTGCACAGTTACAAAAATCAGTAACTGATTTGTTACTGTAAAATACCAAACATGCTGGAAGCAGCCGACCTGAATGCCTTTTCATGCACCATGAAATGTGTGTTAGTCCAGGATAGTCAACCTGGCACGGAAAAGAGGACAGTGATGGTACCAGGCGAACTTCAGTGGGGGACAGCTTTCCATAAAGGGGGCCATCACCAAGCAGGCCTTCCCATTGCCACCTTCCAAGCCTCTGTCAAACTTGAAGGCCTTTGCTTGCTGATCATCATGTCCAAAGACATATTGCAGTCCTGAGCCATATGCTAATGGGACGGCAACGGCTAAACCATGTTTGGGAGCCAGTATAACTGCAGCTAATGATCATATTAATCATTGCTGAGACTTTCTGCTGCACAAGCCATTCTTAAAACGGTTCTACGTTAATATTCCATCCCACCTGTTGTTCCCAGTGCTCCAAGCTACACAGACGCATGGGGCTCTACTTGGATTGTACTACTTCAAGGCCTGCAAATAGGAGAATCACATAGATGAATTCCAACCCTCTTGTTGTGGTTGTTCTAGTTTGGATTGATTTGATTTCTAACCCGTCCACCCACCCTGCATCCTACCCAAACTGGGAAGCTTGAAAAACAAAACAAGCAAGCAAACCTCCTGCACTAAGAAAGCCAGCAAGTGAGGAAGCAGGTGATGTGCTGGTTTTCTATATGCAAGGGTTTTTATTTCATTTTTTTAATGAACCCTTTCACCTTCAGCCTAAATTCAAACCACGCAGCAAGAATTGCACCATGTGAGTTTGGTGACTGTGTGGCTTGGCTCTTAACGTTGCAGAAAGATGGCAGCTTCTCCAAAAACTAAGGCAGGTAGATGATTTCTATACCAACCCACAGCTGAAGCTCTCTGGGTGGCTTACACAGTCTATAAAAAGATAATAAAAATACACTAAAAATATCATAAAATCAGAAAAATACAAAGGTGAGAACAGTAAAAATAGATAATAAAAATGGACAATAACAAAATAGTGCTTGGCGAACACCTGGCAAGCAAACCCCTGGGTGGCTGAGTAAGTCTTTAAAAGCCTCAGAAGAGGGCTGTCTTAACCTGGCACTGAAAAGATGACAGATTTGGTGCCAGCCGGGCTGCAGTGAAGAGATCATTCTAAAGATGAGCGGCCTCCCAAAGAAAGCCCTCCCCCTTGTGGCCACCCTCGGGGCACACAGAAGGCCCCAAGGGTTGAGCATCGCATCGGGGCAGATCGCGGCTGGGAGCGGTGCTCCAACGGGTATTGCGGTCCTGAGCCATGCAAGGCTTTATAGGCTGAAACCAGCACCTTGAATTGGGCCCAGAAGCAGGCATGCAGCCAATGCAAGCGGACCAGAACTGGTCTTAGAGGTTTGGACCTCCAGGTCCCAGTTACTGATCTGGCTACCGCATTCTGCACCAGCTTCTGCACTATCTTCAAGGGCAGCCCCACGTAGAATGCACTGCGGCAATCCAGTTTAGAGATTACTAGAGCATAGCCTGTCGCTGTCCAGAGAGGGGCATGGCTGGGACACCAGCTGGAGCTGGGAGAAAGGCACCTGAGCCCCCCCGGCCCCCCAAGCCATTTTTTTCCCCGGAAGAGACAACCTGGGAATTGCACCCAGGCCCTCTGCATTGAGTGCAATTGAATACGCTGAACTACCAGGAGCTGAGGTTGCCCCACTCTGGAGCCAAAGCTTAGCAATCAATTTCTTCTCCTCGCTTACAAATATGCATCTTGTGCTTTCATTTACCCGTTAGACATACTGGAGTCTACACTCCAAAGGGGGAAAAAACAAAGCAAAAATTCTTTGGAAGGTTGTGACCTTTCTATTTGGGTGGTCTTCCCAAGCCAATGCAGGAGGAGAAAGAAGGTGGGGGGAGACATGGAAAATACAAGGAATCATCTGAAAGCCAGACTGAGAGGAGCGTGGGAATGGTGCCCAAGCTGGAGAGGCATTGCTCCCCAGTCCTCGTCCAACAACGTTATAAATAAGAGAAACGCACTTGGCAGCAAGAGCGCAAATGAGAGCTCTGCTGAAAATCAGCCCCACCCCTCCAGCGCCAAGCCCTTCTCCCCCCTCCTGAAGTTATTGACTGCTATAAAGAGAAGGAGCTGTTCACACACAGCCCTGTGAGCCAAGCTGCCTGCGCTTTTATATTTTTGCCAGTCTCTCTCTCTCCCTCACCTTAAGCCAGCCACTCAAAGTCCCTTTTCTTCTGCCGAGCCCCTTCATATCTTCATTGGACTTGGCCTTTCCCTTTCGGGAGGTTAATTCGCGGTCCCAAAAGAGTTGGTTGAAGCATGAGCATCGCTGCATCGCTACCATCATGCAAATTTAGGAACAAGCTCTTGCAAACACCCCTGGCTACCCAGACAAGAGACCCTACACGGCCTACAGAACACCCTTTGCTCCATTATAAGTTAGTCTTCTGGCTGCTGTCATTTGTTTCCTTCTCAGTGTACATGCTGCTTTTCCACCACACAAGTCTGGAATGCCAACCTGCTTGGCCCTGGGGAACACCATCAGCCTCCGGACACCTTTCCGCTCACCTACAACTCACACATACCACCTGCGAACACACACTTAGTCTGTAGCCTTCTTGGAGAGAGAAGGGATCTCCCTTCTCCTTCAATTATTCCATAAATTGTCACGGACGTGAATGGGACCGTGTGGACAAGTAATGGAAGTGGAAAAGCTTTTGCAGTGGATTGGAGAGAGGTTGCCACAGGCAGGAAAAGCCCCCCAGGACCTAGAATGGTTGCCCCTAGAATGTGCTTGCTGTAAACAAGTAATGGGGCACCAGTAATGGGACAGTCTATAAACGCTTTAAAGAAATTAGTAAATGCCCTGCCCTTTAGCCATGCCTCCTTTTTCTCCCTGCACCCGAGAGAGATAAGTAGACTTTTCTCATTCTGGGGCTGAGGAACCGCTTTGGCTGCACCGCCTTTCCCTCTGCCCTGAGTAAAGGCTCGCTGGGCCATCGCCGCTGCCCCTTCCTTCTCACCCTCCTCTCCCACCCTGCCCTCGGCTTCCTTCCCTTCGCCTCTGTTTCGCCTGCACCATCTCGTACTAAGCCTGATGCACTTTATTCGGTCAATCCTTCTTTACATGTCCTGTCTTTTATCTCCCAAGCTCACTATCTGGATAAGGTAGTGAAAGGTACGGTGGTCTTCCTTCCTCTTTCCCCACCCCCACGTTTGTCTTTGTGTTTGAAAGCTCGCTGAAGCACTCGCAACCCCACACTCCCCGACAGTGTCGGACCAGGTTACATCTTGCCTCCACGGTCGCGGCGCTCTCGCCTAAAGCCTGACAAGGCCGGCTTTGCAGGGAAATGTATTTGCGGCAGCATCTGCTGTCAGCGAGCGGTAGCTTCGTATCGGCCTGTCCTCTCCATTCCACCTTTCATTCCATCTAGCCAGGTTCCTCGAGAGGAAAAGTAATTTTAGCTGCAGTCGCCACAGCAATGGTTTTTAAAATAATGATAAATGTATGACCCAAGAAGACAAGGTGAGTGTGACCGTACGAAGACTCCTTGTTTCTAGATAAAAATGAGTCATCCGGACCCTGGGCTGTGTTTTGTGAGGAAATGCAGCAGGGCGTTTCTCCAAATGGGCGACTGGTGGGTAGGATTGGCATCTAGCAACCGGAAGCTGGGATTCCTGGATGACCGGATGGCTGTGATTGGGGCTGCAAGAAAGCATGGTCTTTCATCCTGTTGTTTATACAAATGCGCTAATTAACACTAATAGCAGGAGGTATGTCAAAGGAGTGCCCAAGGGCATCGCTGCACTCACAGCTGGGAGACACCCACCCAGTGGTGCCGTTTGTATGAACCAGCTAAATTCAAGCCAAGATTGCAAAAAGCTAACTGCAAAAGCTTGGTATGTTTTAAGCACATTTATTGTAGCTCTTTTTGGGAGGTGGGCGCATCCTTGAACTGGAGCTGCAAAATTCCCTTTTGATCCATTTAAATGTTGCCTCGGATTAATCAGGAAACAAGTCGTTTGATTTTTGTTGTTGTCGTTTATATTATAAGTTGTAAAATCTGCAGATGGCAAGTTTTGGCATGGAAGAGGTATTCCTGCCCTTCCTCCTGGGTGACAGAGAAAGGGGAAGGGCTCTTACAGAATGATTCCTGCCGCAACTCTTGTGTCCCATCCAGAAACAAAGTATGTTGCTTTTTTCTGCTTTAGAGCCACCGTTTTTCTTCCAGTAATGCAAATTTAATTAACTAAGACTCGTATGATTAATTAACCAAGGTTTCTTTAACCAGGCATGTCACAGCCACCGGTTTTCCAAGTGAAGGGATATGAGGCTTGGGTGGCTGAAAAGCTCCCAGTCCACTGTACATAGAATATAGTCCTGGCATGGCCGGCCCAGCATGTAGGTGGCTATATATGTTTTGTTACTTTTATTTTAAATATATAGTATTCTTTTTACAGCAAACTTGTTTCTACTACCACAGTTAATTTTCTTAAATTCCTATTCTACCCAATAGCCAAAGTTCTCTTGGTGGATTGCAGCAGCTCATAAAACAATACAATAAAATACCACAAACCTTTTCCAAAATAGGACAAGTTAAAAACAAAATAACAAAGGATGGAGAGTAGACCTATAAAATGCCTGTGATGGGTATTCCCCTCAAGCCCTTGAATAACTTTGTAACTGTCCTGGCATAAAGGGCCATCTTAACGTGGTCCAGAAGGATAAGTAGGACGGCACCACATGGGCCTCATTGGGCAGGTCATTGCCTAGATAGGGGCCACCACCAAGAAGGCTCTCCCTGTGGTTGCTGCCCTCTGAGCCTCATGCAGAGTTGGCACTCCAAGGAAGGCCCAGGATGTTGAGTAGTTTATCAGGTAGATTGTGGTTGAGAGAGGTGTTCTGTCCCAAGTCACATACGGCTGTATAGGCTAAAACTAGCACCTCGAGTCAAGCTTGCAGGCGTATGAGCAGCTAGGGATATGTGAGGGATCCGTTTGGGGGTTGGATTCCATCACAGTCCCTAGGCTTGGCTCCCCAGACTCCAGTCCACCCTGCCGTGGTCCTGAGTCCGAGCCCGGAGAGTACGCCCAGTGTCCATGGGACATGCAGCAGGATTCAAGCCCCACATGCTGCACAAGCGACATCCCATGACGTGGATGTGGTGTCCCCAGGGTGGAGCCCCACGTGACTGCCCTCCAAGCAGCATCACTTTTCCATGCCGTGAAAGAAGGCTACTGGCTGCCCAGCCTTCCTTCTGCAAGCATCCGTGGGCATTCCCTCAGCTCAGCTTTCTTTCTGAGGCCAGGCTGAGCACAAGAGGAAGTCCATGAATGCTAGAGGAACAGATCCCGCCCCAACCCTGCACGCTACTAATGCAAGTAGGGCAGAACTGCTCTTATATGTTCAGAGCTACTAGTCCGGGTTGCCGGTCTGGCTGTTTCATGTTGCGCAAGCTGCAGCTGCTGAGCAGTCTTCAAGGGCAGCTCCATGCTGAGTGCATTGCAGCAGTCTATCTTAGAGACTACTAGCGTGTAGGTTACTGAAACCAGCCTTTCTCTGTCCAGGTAAGGGCATAGCTGGGCCACCAGCCAAAGCTAGTAGAAGCCTCAAGGGACAAAGTGCTTCAAGGAGAACCCCCAAGCAACCAACCTGCTTTTTCGTGGGAAGTGCAACCCTGTCTGGTCAGAGGAACCAGCTATTAACAGCATCGCAGTCTTGTCCAACTTAGGCTCCAGTTTGTTAGTCCTTGTCCAGTCTGTGGCTGCAGCCAGGCACCAGTTTAGCACATTCAGAGCCGCCCCTGATGGAGATGAGGGGAAAAACCCCATAGCGTTTCATGTCAACAGTGCTCCAGAACTCCAGAGGAGCCTGCCCAGTGGTTTCATGTAGACGTTAAATAATATGGAGGCAGGCCGAACAGACCCCTGAGGAACCCGCCCTGCAGAGGCTGAGCAGTACTGTCCAAGCACCACCTTCTGGAGCTGAGCATCTAAGTAGGAGCAGAACCATTACAGTGCAGTATTCCCCACACTCCCAGATCAGGCAGTTGCTCCAGAAGGAAACCATGGTTGATGTCCTCAAACGCCGCTGAGGGATCTACAGCTATCAACAGCGTCACATGCCTTGTCTTTCTCTTAGCATAGGTTTCCACACAGGACAGCCAAAGCCATTTCTGTGCCAGAACTTAGTCTGGACCCTGACTGAAATGGATCCAGGTAATTATTCTCCTGCGGGGATACCTGGAGCCGATCGACTGCCATCCACTTAAGAACCATGCCCAGAAAAGGACCATTTGCTATGGACCTAAAGTTACTAAAATCATCCGGCTCCAGAGAGAATGTGTTGAGCTCTCACCACTGCCTCTTCTGGGGGGCAAGGGACTGTTCCCTTTCATAAGGAGAGAGGATCGCTTCCCAGGACCAGCTGGTGGTTACCTCCTTGCTGGCTTTTTTAATCCAGGAGGAACAAGGATCCAGCATGGAAGTGGTTGAATGCTCCTGTCCAAACAGCTTCTCGGATGTGATGGTGATGATGCCCTTGAGCTGTAGCAACGGAAGGTCATCCAATAAAACAGGACCACCTCATTCAGCTGCTAAAATGAAAGTCAGAGTCCTAGCAAATTCAAGATTTTTTTTTTTCCCTCTGGGAAGCACAGAGCAAATATATGATAGAGGGCTTCAGATGAGTCTAGGATGTCCAGCATGTAATAGGCTTGGAATGACCCTAAAAAATTACCTGGGTGACAAATGTAAGGCCGAAGAGAGGCAGTGAGATACTGTCTCTGAGCAGCCCTCATTACCTCTAAGCACACCTGACTGTGGGCACGTACCAAGGTTTGATAGCATCCACAGCAGCGTTGCCTCATCTTTCCTCCTCACTCACTGCTTCAGCGCTTGCGGCTCTGTGTTTCTCCTCTGAGCCGCACACACTGCTCAGCTTTCCCTTGCTGGAGAGGAGGTCCAGCCCCCTGAGCATTTTGGTCAACATTTTCCCTCCGTGCGGTGCCAAGAATCCTTTTTTCCACTGGTACCTCCACTGCTGCTTCCTCTCTTTTTGATGTGCATAGACCAAAACGAATCTCATCCCGATCACCATATGAGAAACATTGGCTTGTAACCAAACTTGGGGCCACTGGCACAAATCAAAGTGGAAAGTCACATTTCAAATAAATCCATCTGCGTTATGCGAGATTCAGGCCTCGATGCTTTTAGGCGAGGTTTTGTTTTCAGCCTTCCAAACCGCACACTTGCTACGATGCCTTACCAAAAAGAGCCACCCGGTTGTGCAAGCATCACCCTCCTCTTTCAAGGCCCTCCGGGGTTGAAGCTGCACTTTATTAATTTAATTTATGAAATTATAGCTGTAATGGGGAAATTGACTTTGTTTAAAAAAAGCTGGAAACTGTTACGTGCCATATCAGAACGTGCAGCTAATTATATGCATTGGCCACAGGCCTTCTGCTTTCTTGGCATGTCTGACAAGCTGACGATAAATTTGACGGAGTTGGACACACACGCCCATATGAAATTGTAGTGGTGCGACTATACACAGTTGTGAAGTCTATGGAGGGAGGGGGGAGCATTATTTCTCCTCTTAAAAAAAATGGGATGTCATGCCATTCCATTAAAGTGGATGCCTCTTTTAGCCATATTTCAGCAAGAAGGTAAAGTGCCTGGATGCAAAACAGAGCCTTCTGCAGACACCAGTACTCCCATGGGGGCAGCTTTTGCCGCCCATCAGACTTGTTGCTTTTCCTTTTAACTTTTTGCTCTGTAGGGTAATAATTATAGTTTCACACTGGGGTGCTGCAAACAAAAAAATGCTCCACAGTGCCATCTTTTTTGGGGGGGGGTCAGAAGGGGGGCTTTATTTTTCACAGCTCAGCTCCCACCTCTGCCCTGCAAGACCCTCCCAAACTTCCAGATGCGCCCACTGATGTAGACCCCTCCCCCATATTAATAGTAGGGCTACCCTGTGAATCAGTGCTTATTTATTTATATCCCACTTATCCCCAAAGTTTAGGAATCCCAACCGGAGCTTGTGTCTGAGTAAGCATGGTTAGAATTCTGCTTCTCATTGATTAATTGATGAAATGGATATGTTACACACCTTTTACTTGATTAGAAAGATACCCCTCTTGATTAATTAGGTGGCATAATCAGCAGTCCCTTCCCACAGCCTGAGGTAGCATGCAATGCTCATAACTTTCCCATCAAACATAGAATTCGCAAGGCAGTAACCAGTCCTAGCACAAACTCATTTTTCTGTGTCCTGAATGATAAAACCTCTGGCTTAAGAGAGCTGCATCCTTGGTGTGAGAGGCAAGGGCAGGTCTCTCCTGGGGGAATTCTTCCTGATACTCAAGGAAGATCCAGTCCATCTTGTTGCTGGGCCTTTGGTTTTCCCAGCAGCTTTCATTCCAGGGTTGCTTGGATTGGCTTTGAAGGTCTCTTGCTTCTCTGTCTTTTGGAGTTTCCATGGCTCAGTCACCAGCTGAAAACCAGAAACTAATTGCACCGCGCATGTAACCACAACATAAGGCCAACTAATGGATCGCCTCCTGCATTTCACCAGTTCATTGTGGTCGACGGCATCCTCTCAGTGGCTGCAAACCTCCAGAGCAAACCTTTGAACTGGGATCCCCGTGCAGCCTCTCTTGGGCGCCTGTAAAGTCGAGCAGGACCTCAGAGAGATGGCCAGACTGACCAGTCCTAAAGAATTAACACAGCTAGTTGCTTTTGGAAGCCACTTACTCTCTCAAAAACCCAAAAGAACGCTTATTACTTGTATGCCAAATCATTAAGGCTTCAGAATGGCTTCCTGTTGAATGAATTGGCTCCTGAATTGCCAGATATTCTGTTAAGAAAAACTCTTATGCTAGATCAAGGAATAAGAAGCTCCCTCTGTTGCTGCTTATGGAGCTGGAGTGATCTCAATTCTTGCAAAGAATAGAAAGGTCACGGGTAGGTGATACGATACAGTACAGTTGGTATGACACATTTCAAGATCAGTCCCGGCTTCTACCTTTCATCTCCATGTGGGAGGTGGTGGGGGTGTTAAATCTGAAGGTGACGTAGGAACGCCCAGTGGGAAAGGGAGCAGGCAGTGAGAGACAATTAAAACGTGGTATGTCCATGCCCCATTTTCCTTGAGATAGAGAATGTGAGGCAGCAAACGTTTCCACTTTCTGTCTCTCCGCCTGCACCCCACCTTCTCCCTTATGAGTTCTACTAAATTAATAATAATATCTGCTTTATCTTCTTTAGATTGCCCTTGCAAGCCAGGGGCTGAAAACGGTAGATTATGCTCCTTAATGTTTGATGCAGGTTAATGTGACCTTATTTAAGAGGCATCTTACCAGAACAGAGAAATCCAGGTTGTTTGAACTCAGCAGATTTCTGGTCCAGTTCTCATCCAGTAATGGATCTTCTTCCTACTTCGGTCTCTTCAGATGAGTTTCAGTTCACACGTTTTTAGCTACAAATGAAATTTTGTGCAAACAACCACATGAAAACCACGTGGCTCTAGCATGATTGGTGCAGAAGTGGCTGATTTGCACACGTCCTGATTTGTAAAATTGCCGTTTTTACAAAGCACCCAGTTCTGCACATGTGTTAGAGCCATGTGGTTTCCATGTGCTTATTTGCACAAATTTCATTAGCGGTTTAAATGCGTGCAAACCACAGTCTGCCTTGGAGATGGCAGTCTGTGAGCTGGCTTGCTTCACGCTACAGTGCAGAGTTGAGGGGGGCAAACTTTAAAATCTGTCAGACATGCGCCCATTGGATCCCTCGTGGATCCCTACTTGCTGTGAACCTTTGCATTAATGGTAGAGCATGGAGAAATCAGCACTAGCTGCAAATTCCATCTTGCATAATTCTGAGTTGTGTAGGTAAAATGCATGATTTGACATGAACATTGCTCAGGTTGCTTATGTGGTCTTAATTATTAGCATATTTTTGGTTAAAATCTCATCAGCCATTCTGATCTTAGTTGCAAAGATGTATTGGTTTTGTTCCACTCTTAATCCAAACCAGCAAAACTCTCTTGCAGGCATATATATCTACACCAGATTTGGAGTGGTTTAATACTCATTTTCTCCCTCCAGAGAACTGGGAAGTATGGGAACTGTAGTTGATAAAGCTGGGGAATGAGAACAACAAAGCCAAACTCTCAATCCCCTCACCAGACTACATTCCCCAGGGTTCTTTAGGGCAAAGACTACCAGGGCTTTGAACATGACCACACTGGCTAAGAGGTAGTTTCTGTTACCTCCACATAGCCAGAAAGTCCTCTGAACCTGTCTGCACAGATTTGTGAGAGTAAGCACATTATATATGTAGCATTTCCTATACGTAACCCAAATTAGGGCTTCATCACTCACTTTGTCCTTCTTGTCAGCAGACCAAAGCAGATTGAAAATAGATAGGAACTTTATTCCCTGCCGTAAGCATGAGCTGAGTGAGTGACCGGTCACCATGCAAATACTGGACTGTGCAGGCAGGTTGAAAAAAAAAGAATGCAGCCAATTCAGTCCACCTCTTCTGTTCTCACACTGATAATTGTAGAACATACACCTTCGAATCAAGGTGGCAAGCGAAAAAAAACTTTTTTCGGTCTAAGCATGCAGTGCTTTGCACCCAAATCCTTCCCTGCCCCCCAGTCATTCAGCATCCCCACAGCTGTCCTGCAATTTTTTAAAAAACTCTTTTTAGCAATAACTCAGATTTGTGTTTCTCATGAACAGTCCCAGGTGGTGTGATCAGGTTCTCCACTTCCTGTGGGTTTTGGCAGTCCAGCGACTCAGTATGCTGAGAACCAAAAGGTGTAATCTCCAGGGATATACATTACTGCACCTGTTTTGGATGTGCAGCACTTGGTCTCTTGCAGTTGTTCTGAAATCAAGGGTCTGTGTTAGGACTGCCATCGGCACCTAGAACGTTCCACAGGTGGTCCCCAAAACCACAGTGAAATTACTGTGAAGCCATGCTGGTGACCCTGATCTTCCCTGGCGATTCCCGCCGCTGGAGAGGAAGCCTGCTTGTCAGTTGAGGTTCCCAACTGAAAAGCAGCTTGCCTTTTTGGCAATGCAAACAACTACAGTGGAAGCTTTGAAGAAACTTCTGGCTACGTGAATGGTTTGTCTCCATCCATGTGTGTGAGCACCGAGGAACCTGCTGCTGGATTGCCGCTTCTAGCATCACCATTGGCTGTCCTGGCTGGGGCTGATGGGAGTTGCCATCCAGCAGTACCTGGGGGACCACACACTTGGCTTGGCTCAACAGCAGCTGCAGAGGGCGGAGTTTTAATTAAGAAAGCGCTTGGGGGCCCCTGCTCACATGTGGCTGGCTTTCATGACCATTTCCAGATGTAGTCTTGTCTTTTAGGGTGCAAATCTGTGTATGTTTAAAGGCCTACGGTTCCCAGCATTTCACAGCCAGCTGGAAGCTTTTACATGGCCTTCATATCAAAGCACTCTTTGCATTCCCCTGTCTAAGCAACCATGGAGATAGTGGCCTTCGTACCAGTAAAGATCCCCATCAAATGGGAGGAGTCTTAAGTGAAGATGTCTCCATAAAGAGCAGGCAGTCCAGGCTCGTGCCCATGAGTGCAACAAGAAGCTCGGGGGCTTGGAAGGGGAAGGCTGCAGCTCAGGTGTGGAACTCCTGCTTTGCACGAAGAAGGCTGCAGTTTCCATCCCCAGCATCTACAGGTAGGGCCTGGAAAGGCTCCTTCTTGAAACCCTGGAGAGCTTCAGTGAGACAGACCCGTCATCTGAGTTAATATAAGCCACTTTTCAAAGGCTGGTCTCTCAGTGATAACTGGTTGTGTTCTTCACAATGGTGGCTATGATGCCCT
This sequence comes from Varanus komodoensis, assembly GCF_004798865.1. NCBI lineage: Eukaryota > Metazoa > Chordata > Lepidosauria > Squamata > Varanidae > Varanus > Varanus komodoensis. The sequence continues at coordinate 3,434,535 of NW_025336259.1, read as the reverse complement.
TCTGGAATATCTTCCTTCCCCACCAAAATCTGATGAGGAAAACAGCAATGCCCCCTTCCCTTCCCTTTCCTTCTTTTCCTTTATGTAAAAGGAGGGCAAGGAAGGAAATAGATTAACTCCTCTTCTGCCCTGTATTCCTTCAACATCCAACCCCAAACTCTAGATAAAATCTCAATTAGAGATACGACTTCTGCAGAAAGAGTCTTTTGAGGGATATATGACTGGGACTAATTAAAGAGTTTTAATTGCCCAAATCATTAGCAATAGATTATTCTGGCTACTGGTCTTGAGAAATTGCAAGGTATTGGCTTGCTCTCTCTTGAGCAAACCATCCTGATGGGCAGGGGGAAGTGCCACTGTGTGTATGGAGCAAATTTGCTTCCAGATTGCTCACCATTTCTTCCAGAATGTCCTGCAAGAAGTATATGTGGAAAGACCATCATGACCACATCCTTTCCGTACATACATACTTGCCCAACATTCAGCCACAGAGTCTTCTCAAGTGCTGAATCCTCTTCCGTTGCTTCTTTGCATACCAGAGGAGATCAGAAGCACAGGCTTCCAGGTTTACACTAACTGTAGGTCATTCCTTTGACCAGCAAGTACAAATTGTGGATAGTTTAAAGTCTGATTTATTGAACGGAGCCAAGATCAAACCACAGTTCAAATGTAATGATGAAGATGCAATTAGCTTAAACCTGGAGGGAGGTACTTGCAATCTCATCTGGCAAATGCCAGAGGATGATAGAAGAGGGGGCATTCATGCCCGAGGCTTAAGCAAAATTATTTGCCTAATGCTACAGGATGATTTCTAGATCAAATCAAACCAGAACTTCCCCTAGAAGTAAAAATGACAGCGCTGAGGCTGACGTACTTTGGGCACATCATGAGAAGGCGAAATTCCCTGGAGAAGACAATCATGCTGGGAAAGTTGAAGGCAGTGGAATTAAAGGAAGGCCAGCTATGAGATGGAGGGACTCCTTCACAGAGGGTGCCGCCATCCAGAATTACAAGAGCTGACCAGGACTTTCATACATACAGACCTGATGTGCTGTCAGGCCATCTTCAATCTATGGCAAAGCTATGAACCCTCCAAAATGCTCCATCCATGACAGCCATGCCTAAATTCAGGGCTGTGGCTTCCCTGATGGAGCCCCTCCATCTCTTACTTGGCCTTCCTGTGTTTCTTCGGCCTGCAACTTTCCCTAACATGATTGTCTTCTCCAGAGAGTCTTGCCTTCTCATGCTGGGTCCATTGTGGGAGATGCAGGGGATCATAATGTTTTTGGTATTGGTGTTCCAGGAACTGTTACGCTTTGGGAACACAAAAATGGTCATTCTGATCCATAAGCTACCATGCTGATGTTCTTGGAAACAGTTTATAGAGACATTAGGACAACTGTTGGACCTTCCAGTGAACCGCACATGGGTAAGATGTAGCCTTGCCATTGAGTTACCCTTTCCATGGCAAAAGGGAGTTTGAGAGCCCCTAAAAGGCAGTGTGGTGAGCAGTCAGAATGCTGGGCTGGGTCTCAGGAACTCCAGGATCTAGTCCCTGCTCAGCCATGAAGTTCAGTGCATGACTTGGGCCAGTCTTTGATGCTCAACCTACCCTGCCACCCTGGGCTGTTTTGAGGATAAAGTAGAGAGGAGAAGGAGAGTTATGGATTCCCCACAAGAAGAAAGGCGGTAAATATGATTAATGAATGATTAAAGGGAGAGTGTTTGCTGAGTGCCAAGTGATGCTGGGAAGTCATCACCAGCACTTCTGACACCTATGGAAAGTAGTTACAGGCACCGAAGTCAACCTGTGTTGAATTTTTCCTCCATATTTGCGCACATTTGATCTTCAAGTCTGATGAAGGTTTGAGTCCAAATCATAGTCATGTTCAGAAAAGTTTTAAAAATTGAGCTGAGAGTCAGCTCAGGACTCTCATTCCTAGAATCTCAAGGAAGGTCTAGGTAACAACCCTAATAGTCTCGATGTTTACATGGCAAAAAATGCAGATTTTTTTTTCTGTCTAGACATGGCTAGGATTGTGCCTGAAATGGGTTTTTTAAAAAATCGAATTGCAGAAGCATGCAAGGGGGATATAGTCAGGCACAACCCAGTGAATTCCATCCATACTGATAATGAATAGAATCCCTGTAGGTTATTATACTGAGAGCCACTCTTAAAATGTGTTTGTGGAGAGGTGTTTTTACTTTGCTTTTTTGAAGATTTAAACTTTGGCCCTCATAAGCTCAGGAGATGTTCGTAGTTCTGGACAGACAGGAGCAGAAAAATGCCATTGTCATTGCTTGATGGAAATGGGCCAAAAGGTGAGGAACCTGTTAAAATTATGAACCTTCTTCTGAAGATAAGATTTCAGAACTGGGAATGAAAGAGTAGAGGAGAGCAGATCAATACATAATTTAGGAAGGGTGTAATCCCGTGTGTGACCACCATCATCATCGTCGTCATTATTTATTGCATTGTATTTACATTCTGCCTTTTTCCTCCTGCGAGGAACACAAGATGGCTTACGTAGTCCTCCACTCCATTTTATCGCCACCACAACAATCCTGTGAGGGAGGTTAGCCTGAGAGGCAGTGACTGGCTCAAAGTCATGCAGTAAGCTTAATGGCCGAGTCGGGTCTAGAACCAGGATCTCCCAGTCCAACATTCAGACCACCACACCACACCAGCTTAGACGGAGGAGGTCCTACAAGATTCCCCAAGCAGCACCCTGGAAAGGAGATGGGGGTACAGGGGAGTGATTGTTCTTTAAATGTACTAAACTCTTTTTATTTCTCAAGATATACTCGAAAATATATACTTCTTTAAAAAGATACAATATTGTTGATGAAGTTGCTTATAGAGGATAAAACTGGAAATCACTGAAAGCAAAACAATTGTGCTGAACAAGATAGAGGCTGCAGAAATCGATTCACTTTTCATTCATTTCAGAAGAAAAGGAATTTGTATGTGTATTTATTAATGGAAATCTATCCAAATTTGGGGGGAGTCAGAAAAATTGCTGTATATTTGTTTCAGGATACAACCTTTCTGTATTGGTAGAACTGTAATAATGGTTCCATATGGAAATGAGAGAAAGAGTATTTAACCTGGAGAGTTGCAATGTGGATGCCTATCAAAGCATTCACAGGTCTGGCTCAGATGTTTGCATGAAAAGGTCAACCTGGGCTAAGCGGTTGTGTGAAATGGCCTTTGGGCACCATGAGAAGCGTTCCCTTTCAGCAAAAAAGCAGAGGGCACATGCCATCTGGGGACGGATAATTTTGATGGTGTCTCTCCTGGATGTGTGCTGATAATTGTGCAAAACAAATTGCTGTGAACAAGAACAAAATTGTGTCAATTTGCCCCAGAAACCAAACTGTGGATGATTTTAGTTTGTTCGTTAGCTTTGCATTCCAAGAACATCGTGCTTTTTAAGAAACGCACGCGTTTTGAGAAAGTCATGCATTTTTCCCTTACACATGTTGCAGTCCCAAGTTCAGGAATTTTCTCAAATGCACATTATCTCGTGCTTGCTCATGGGATCACCAGTGAGATGTTCTCAAGCGGTTTGTGAGCTGAAGCAGAATGATCATACCTCTAAAACTCCCCGGCCAAGGGCACTGCCAGCCTGCTTGCTGAGCACAGCGGGTGGGTGCCCCTTCTCGGCACTCCGTGTTGGTTTCCTAATGCCTTCTTGGTGTCATGGAACTTGTTTCTTCCTTTTGCCCTTCCAGAGGGATGCCCTGGCTTGTGTAACGGCAACGGCCGGTGCACACTGGACATGAATGGCTGGCACTGTGTCTGCCAGATGGGATGGCGAGGAGCAGGCTGCGACACTTCCATGGAGACGGCATGTGGTGACGGGAAAGACAATGACGGAGGTAGGGCCCTGATTGGCACAGTCTGCGCTTGCACAGAGCTCCTCGGAGGCTGGGGAATCCCTGGATTTTTATTTTTTTATTCATTTATTCGATTTATATCCTGCCCTTTTCCTACAAAGGGCTCAAGGCAGCTTACATCCTCCTCCTCCATCTTATCCCCACAACAACAGCTCTGTGGGGAGGGTTGGGCTGAGAGTCTGTGACTGGCCCAAAGTCACCCAGTGGGCTCCATGGCTGAGCGGGGACTCGAACCCGGATTGCCTGAGTCCCTTAACAACTGCACCACACTGCCTCTCTCAGCTTGGATGTTCCCGAGCTCTGAGCTTCAATCATTGCTTTCCCTTGAAGCCACCCTGGCAGTTTTGGGGTGGGGGGTGCCGAGATCTGAAGATTATAGGCTCGGTCCCAAGCAGTTCAAGCAGGAGTGTGGAATCTCTTCCAGCCAAGGTCCAAATTCCATTTCGGATGACATTCGGGGGCTGCATTCCAGGGTCAGCTGGACCAAAGACAGAGGGTGCAATGGCAAAGGTTTTGGCCCATTTTATTTATTTATTTACTTGGACCATTGATGTTGTTTACTTATTTTAGGTCTTTGTATGCCATTCCAATTCCTAAAAAATTCTCTGGGCCACTTACAGAGAACGAACTAAAAAAACAGAGCTTACGTTTACTAAGTAATTTTAGCTTACTTCCAGCGACCAGAGCCCAGGTAAAGGGGATGGGTCCTCGGGCCCTATCGGGACGGGAAGCAGGCCCAATTTCATTTCCAGGCTGTAGGTTCTGCACCCAACAGTTAAAGCTTCTTGTTAAGTCTGGGAGAGCTGTCCCCAGTCCAAGGAGCCGGTACTGAACTGCATGGGCCAATGATTCTCTTCAGCACCGGCTTCGTACGCTCACGCGTTGTTAGCCTTATTATAAAACAGGTACCTTTCATGCAGTGTCACAGATTCAGTCCCTGGTATCATGGAAGGGCCCCAGGTAAGTGGATAAAACAAATCAATGAATGCATTCCTTAAATTCATTTTAATACTGTCCAGTAGATAAGGCTCTCTGGGCGGTTAACAAATATTACACAAAGGTTAAGCACAAACATAAGCATTAATTTAAAAGGGAAAACCCATAATTGCAATATTTATTTTATTATTTATTAAAAGCTTTTGCATGCCATCTTATTATACAAGATCTCAGGCCGGCTTACAATATTTAAAACAACAATTAAAACAACAGTTTCAATAAATAATAAAACAGAACAAAACAATAAATCACAAAACAAACAGAGCAACTTAAACTTAAAAATATTAAATTTTAAAATACTGTTTAAATAAAAAGGTTTTGACCTGGCACCGAAAAGAGTATAAACTTGGCACCAGGTGCATCAATAGCTGTGATTCAGCACAGAAACAAACAGCGGCACAGAATAAAATGGGATACATAAGCACAAAGTTAAGCAGTGAGATGGCTAAAATGCTGGGGAAATAAAAAGGACTTCGGCTGGCAAAAAAGAGAATGCAGAATAGGTGCACCTCCTATGGGAGCTCATTCCAAAACTGGAGTGCCAGAACCAAAAAGACCCTTCTCGGGGTAGATACTACCTCGTTTCCTTTGGAAGGGGATCCCAGAGAAGGACCCGTAACGATGGCCGCTGTGTATGACATAGAGGAGGGAAGCCGCTTAGTGGCAGCCACACAGGGCTGCGTGAACCCTGCGTGTGCCGTCCAGGAGCTCAGACTTGTAGCTGCAGGAAAGCCTGTGGAGCTGAGCCTAGCAAATCGCATGGATTCCTGCCCCCAGAGGGGTTCTGCGCACATCCCTAAACCAGACAGGACCAGGCTGGAGAGCTCTGGCCATACGGCGGATAGAAAGAAAGAGGAGAGGAGGTGGAGTAGTGGTGTGAGTCCATGCAAGGCAGCCTTCCCCGTTGTACATGTTGGCTGGGGATGATGGGAATTGCAGGCCTACACATTGGGGGAGGCTTGTGCAGAAAGCTCATGTAAGGCAGCTGTTCAGCAAAGGAAGAGGCTAGACAAACTTAGATGAAGTCCCCCCACCCCTCGTCCGCATGAACCTGAAAGGGCCCAAGGCAGCTCTCCCTCTGCCAAATGTTTATGAAGAGGAAGTCCGTTTCTTTCCTTCATGCTGCTTCCCAAGAAAATCAATCCCTCTCTCTCTCTCTCTCTCTCTCTCTCTCTC